>NC_083639.1:28096646-28326646 GCF_963576545.1 Limanda limanda
TGATTTTCTAAATGTAGAAAGCTAGCTTTAGCTATAAATATCATGTTTTACTCAGATGACTAAGAGTGGAGAAATAAGCAACATGTATTTTTCACTCCTACTCCAACACATCTCCTGACTCATCATATTGACATTGGTCACATGACTCTGTCGGTCTAAGCCTGGATATGTGACTTAAGCCTCTTGGTCGCTTTCCTTCTGTCGTTGCCAGTTTTCTTGTTTCTCAGCAGGTGCGTTTACACAGAAACAAACTTCTCAGCTCAATGAGCTGAGAAGTTTGTTACGTGTTGCCTAAAGAAGCTGCAAAGTTCAAACCGTTACAAACTTATTTGAAACGACTTTGTGTTGGTTCCAGTGATGCGTCTGCTGGGCATCCCCTGCCGCGTGGTCACCAACTACTCGTCAGCCCACGACACTAACAGCAATCTGATCATCGACGTGTACCACGCAGACTACGGTGTCGCAGAGAAACGTTCTCCTGACAGTATTTGGTGAGATGCTGCAACTTCTTACCTTGAAACGCACACACACAGCAAGGAGCGGGTATATAACATCCAGCAGAGAAACATTAGAATCCATTTCGAGTTGTGTTTGTGTCCATTCAATGATTGTTAACATCCGTTTGAGCTCCTGCTTTGGTCTCCACCCACCAATGTGGCTCTTTAGATGCTAAATGCTCGACTTTCTTCACCAGCAAGCTGCCTGGTTTGTCTCCTGTGTTGGAGGTAAAAGGAAAATAACTCCCTGAAACTATGATAATTAGAGAGGTTCACTAAAAACAAGCTAAAACGAGGGCTCATGAGTGTATTTTCAGCTCCTCTCAGATCCTCTGGACCTTCAGGAGGATTTCACAGATTGATTTCTGGCCCCTAAATCTCTTCTATTGTGTTGTTGTCTCCCGACCTGCTGCCGAATCTGAGTGATGTGGTTTGTTTCAGGAACTACCATGTGTGGGTGGAGGGCTGGATGAAACGTCCAGACCTGGAGGAAGGTGATAAGTACGACGGCTGGCAAGTTCTGGATCCGACACCACAGGAGATGAGCAACGGTAACGACCGGGTCGACCTTCTCTGTCTCACTCCGATGACCTTGTTTCTGGTGCTAACGTTACTTGCTGACCTCTTTCTGCTCTGATATTTTATTTCCTGCTACTCAATGAATCAATGAATCATTCATCGCGAAAACCCCCAAGAATCCTACAGATCCTTGTGACTTTAATGACTTTGAGTTCACTGTTAGAGGATTTGTTTTTATGTGACGACTTTTATCGTTTGTCTCTGCGCAGGTGTTTACTGCTGTGGTCCAGCCTCGGTCAAAGCCATCCGGAGCGGAAACATCGACCTCAAGTACGACATCCCGTTCATCTTCGCTGAGGTCAACGCGGACTGTGTGGACTGGCTGGTCAGTGAGCAGAGTAACTCACAACTTAGGGAAATAAATAACAAAAGAATGCATAACAAGGCCAAATGTAACTTATCTTCGTGAGCTGCAGTTTTTACACTTTTTTTCAAAACTGTTTCTAACCTTTGCCAAGGAGGTGATATTTTCACCAGCGTTTTATATCGACAGTTTCCGTGTGTTTCATGAAATTTAACCTTTTGTGGTTTCCGTGCGTGTTTCAGGTCAAAGCTGACGGCTCGAAGATGAAGATCTTCTCCGACACCAAGAGAATTGGTCAGAACATCTCCACCAAGTCTGTTGGGTTGAGAAAGAGGTGGAACATCACCGACACCTACAAGCACAGGGAGGGTGGGTTCACTTCAGCAGCAGCAGACATTCATAACAACACGATGTTGTTGCACCACTGTTCAAATGCACTGTACAAAGGGACTGATTCCAGGTCAGTGATAGTTTCAGTCTGTTGTTGAGCCGCAGTGCAGGACTCAGGTTGTTCCTGTGGTGCTTGTGTGGAAGTGAAAGGCCGTGACTCATACCAGAGGACTAAGTTCTCGCCGATACCACAGACTGTTTATAGAAATGGACGTAATTCCAGGTCCGGAAAGTGAAAGTTCCTGAAAACCTTTGTTCTCTTGAATGACCAGCAGAGGGCGACTCCACTCTTTGTTTCTATTTCTACTTCTCACTTTATAACGTCAGCAAACATTTGTGTCTTCAATAAAGCTGATGTTCATTTCTTAAAGTATGATGCATTGGGGTTTGGAAACCGTGTGATTGACAGCTAGTACCGTCCAATGACAGCTAGTGTCCTCAAGCTCTTTGGCAGGCCCCTCCCCCGCTCTTCCAAATATGGTTATTTCTGGTTTAAACACAAAACCTTTGAGAAACATTTATTCAACGTGTCCTTTGATCGAATCAGTCTGCCCCCCCTCACAGGGTCCGACAAGGAGAGGGACGTCTTCAAGTACGCCCTCACCAGAGACCTTACTATAGACAAGGAGGAGGACATGGATACTGAAGAGGAGGGGGAGAACGTGACGCCAACGGACAACGAGACGGAAACGGAGAACGAGACAGGAGCAGGTGAAGAGACGGAGGGGAACGAGGCGGTGATCGATACCTCGGGAGGAGCAGATGAGGTCGTCCCAGAGGTCATTGCTCCGCTCTCCGATGTGTCCATGCGATTTGAGGAGGTACGTCACAGAAGCTGGAAGGATGTGTTCAGGTCGTCTGTCCTTCTTTCCCTTTATTGTGAATACGATAGCTCAGGACGCATGAGGCAGTTTTTTTCTCAAATTTGGCGGTCAAATATAGAGGTCAGAGGTCGAAGGTCACAGTGACCTAATATGAGTCTGGAAAAAATATACGTGAACTGAAACTGCAAGTTTTTCTAGAGCTGTAGAAACTGACTAATTCTACTATCATCAAAACTTTCAATGTGTGACTGAACATAAAGCTGCTTCCGTGTCTTATTCCTCCTTCATTTGTTGCAGGTGTCCAAACCAATGAACGGGAAGGACGTGAGCGTGAAGCTGTTGCTGCACAGCAAGTGCGATTTCTCCAGGCCGCTGTCCATCAACATCAGCGTCCAGGCCATGGGCTACAACGGCTCCTCGGCCGGGAACATCCAGTCCGAGGTGAAGGAGGAGACCATGCAGCCTGGGAAAGGTGAATCTTCTTCTGGATCCTGGAAGTGTTTCAAAAACCTCTTATGTTTTCTTTTGATTTTTGTGTGAACCAACTTTGAATCTCCTCCAGAACTGTCCGTCCCCATCCTGGTCCCGTTCTCGGCCTATCACAAGCTCATGGTGGAGTGTGACAGCATGAAGGTCACAGCCATGGTCAATGACAAAGACAAGCCGGAACAAGTCTACCTGGCGGAGAATGACATTGTGCTGATGGATCCTCCTTTCACCTTAGAAGTCAGTACATCAAAAAACATTGTTGTTTCTATAAATCATCTCAGACATGCAGGTTCTGTCGGGCCCATTCGAACAACCTGTTAAAAAGTTTAAATGTGTGTGTTCCAGGTTCCCAGGACGACCAGACTGCAACAAGAAACCAGTGGAGTATTGATTTTCAAGAACCCGGCAGACGAGACGCTGACGGGATGCACACTGACTCTGTCTGGAAGTGGAATATTTAAAAAGGAGGAGGACTGCAGGTGTGTGTGTGTGTGTGTAATGTTGTTTTATATAAATGATCAAACCTTGGCTTGAATCCTGCCGCTAATCTGTGATAAAATAACAATAATCCCAATCGTCAGACGTAACTAAAAGCACTAAATGACAACCTCATTTATTTTCTATTTACAGTGAAATCACAAAGAGAATTCGTGGAGCATTAAAAAAAAAGCTTTATCTGTTTTCAAGTGCTTCAATTATTAATCGACGCAACAATTCAGATTTCTCTATATATTTTACATTTATTACTAATTTCAAATTTCTCTATATATATTGTCAGGACTTTAAGAAATAAAAAATAAGATATGAAGAACAACAAAACAAAAGAAGTTAATGTTGTCAAACGTTAAACTTGCAGCTGAAGAAGCAAATGAAGCAAAAGTAAAACCAGCACATTTTTAAAAGAGAGTATTGATGATCGACTCTCAGCTTTAGTTGCAATATTGAAAGGTTTTCCAGTTTAATTCTGCTAATAAACGTGGCTGGTGTAAATATAGAATTCCTCATGGTCCTCTGTGTCTCTCACAGGCTCCCGGACCTGGCACCAAAACAACAGTTCCGTATCAAGATCTTCTTTTATCCCTACAAGACGGGAAAGAAGTCGATCACGGCCGTCTTCGACTGCTCCACCTTCAGGGACATCCAGGCCACCTGCAAGATCGAGGTCAAAGAGTAACGTCTCAACTCTGCGGGGTCTCGTTAGAAGATCACGAGATAAAACTCAAATCTCCTGCGGCTTAAAGGAGGTTTTGAGCTCATGTTCAGGTTTGTCTTTGTCCGATGTCTTCGCTACAACAGGAACTATTTTTCATCCTTCCAGTGTCACGATCGTATCAACACACACACACTCGCTGTGATTGTCCGGACATTCCTCCGCTATTTCAGGAAAATGTCTAGAGTTCAGTGAGGCTCTAAAAATAGCTTTAACTTTCACTTCATAGTGACCTCAATAAGAGATATAACAAACGTGTGTTTCTCAGTAAAATATCGGTGCAGGGTACAAAAAGCTTTTCAACAAACCACTGTGAGCTTTACTCGGAGCCAAAGAGCTTTCTCGCAGCTTGCATTAACCACTTTTATGTGATAAAGCCCGGTGATGGACCACTGCTTAAAAGAGAAGAACAATGAGAAAGATGCCAAACATACGACACATGAACATTTAAATGTATCTACTTAAATACTTTGATTTCTTTTAAGGTTTGACTTGGATCCCAGTTGGTTTTTAAAGTCTGATTCTGAAAATAGATTCTCATCAGAATTTTTGAAATTGTTTAAACAAAGTTATTCAGTTGATTTGTTCTTGAGAGATACATCTCCTGCAGAGATCTCCAGGTAACAGCCGCCTCTGCTGGACAGACTGAAGACAAACTCTTCATTCTCTAAAATAGAAACCGAACAACTGCTGCTCCCCATCTCATGATGCGTTCAGGAACACATGGTAGAAAAGGTTCTCAACTCAGGGGTAAAGCTTTTAACTCTTTTCGAAATTTCAGGCCAAGTTAAGACAACAACACAACTGCTGGTGACCAAATAAAATGAATTAATCATCACACGTACAAGGGATAGTCACCATCTTGTCCTATATTCTAAAATGTAAACACAAAGGGAAATGTTCATGTTTTTTGTGTGTTTCCACGGAGAGTTTTTCTTTCTGTTGTTGGGGGTCAATAAAGATCTGAACTGAAAAGAGTTGATGGAATGCTGTGTCAGATTATTGCTTAAGATATTATTTAAAAACAACAAACAGTAATACAACACTTCATTGCATAATCAGTAGTTCTACAGCTAATCTAAAGAAGCAGCTCTCAAAATGAGAGCTGCAAAGTGCCTACATTTTCACCACTTTCTAATTTTCTAAAAATGTTGGTAAGAATTTGAGCATGTTAAAGCAGCACTCAAAAGGACAATTCATTTGCCTGAAAAAATAAAAAATAATCCTTCCAATATCAAATTGGGGCTCATGGTCTGTCAGTGCCTGTCAGTACTCGGGTCCTAATGAAGGTTGGAAAGATTAGATGATGTGAAATACAGAGCAGAGTACCACTGATGATGTTCCTGTGTGAAGTGCCATCAATTCAAATGCAGTGATTACATTACATTACATTACATTTCATTTAGCTGACGCTTTTATCCAAAGCGACTTACAATAAGTGCATTCAACCCTGAGGGTACAAACCAAGAACAACAAGAATCAAGACAGTAAAATTTCTTCGAAATAAAGCAAAACTACAGAGTGCTATAAGTAAGTGCCATTTTAGTGCTACCAAAGTGTTAGTTTTCAAAAGTGGTTAGTGTTTTTTTTTTTTTTTTTTTTTTTTTTTGATTTAACTATTCCTGTAACGTAAATAAGAAGAAACATTCTTATCAGTGGAACAAAATCTGCAGGTTATTCATCTTAAATAAATAAAAACAAAACCCTGAGTCAATCTGACAGGAACAACGGTATAAGATTTATGCAGAATCATTCTCACTGGGACTTCCCGCAGCTCAAGTCATAGATCTTGTAGACGACCAGCAGCAGAGCCACAGACGTGAGGAGGATGTGGAAGACGTGAAAAACAATTCCAGCTTTGTCATTATCTGTAAAATAGATTGACGAAGAACAACATTAATATAATGCATAGAATTAGATAAGATAAATGTAAAAAAAAAGAAATCTGTGCTCTAATGAAGCAACATGAGATAAATGGAGGCATTGATTGAAATTGAACATACATTCAGTAGAAATATGCTTTGTGATGGGGTTGCTCTCAAACCGACCATTGACAGCAGTCACCTGGAAAGATGGAGAATCTTTCTGTCACTTTTTAAAGCATCAGAAGAAATATCAGGAATAAAACAGTGAAGGTAAAAAGAAAGAGACTCAAACCTTCACCGTGTAGTTCGTAGAGTACTTCAGGTTCTTGAATTCAAATTCACATTTTGTCAAAATTTTTTGCAGAATGCTACTGTCATCAACAAGTTGTGCTTTGAATATTCCCTCAGGTCCATTGAAGTTTTGAGAATATTTGCAGGTCACAATGATCGTATTATGGTCTTTAACCTCCAGCTTCAGATTATCTATATCCCCTTGTACTGTAAGAAATTCAAAAAAAACGGTTACAACACTGTATGCGTCCTCCAAAAAAGTGATAGTTCAACACTTATTAACAGTATAATGAAGTGAAATAGGGGACTTATATTTATTTTGGTGCAGATCCAAATGAGAATCCAGATCTAGTGAATTTATATGTGGTTTCCTAAGAAGTCTGTTGGTCAGGTATTAGTTCCACTGAGTGCCGTTCTAGTTGTGCTACAAAAAGTACAACTGGTTTCATTCTGTTTGTCACTGACCTCCAATCTTAGTTTTCTGTTGAACAGAAAAGATCTTCCCGACGAACCGACCGTAGTAGAAAGGTTGGACCTGGCAGGTGTAGTGTGTATATGGCTCCAGATCAGTAATGTTGCAGGTTACTCCTGAAGGCTGATTGGAACCTGTGACACAGTTTCACAAGCTGTTAGTTTATGTTCTAGATAACAGATACAAAATTATAGCAACATAAAACAACAATTTGTTCTCTGCTTTTTTGGGGGGGGGTCAAGTTTCCCATTAAAGAAGAAAATTGTTCACTTATCAGTTCATATCATCAATGCAGCCCTGCAAGCTTAAACTTTTTCATCAGACAACTCACGTTTGAGATGATTTTGCATTGGCAGAACATAGTTTGTGTTTTTGCTTGTGTACATGAAACTGTACATAAAGATGGACGATGGACTCCACCTCCACCTGCTGTGCAAAATAGAAGCCAAAATATCTTGTACATGGAGGCTTCCATCTTGTGCTTTTGACATAATTTGGACAGACGTGTCATCCTGTCTGTACAGCATCGAATAACTAATCAAACAAAGCTTACAAGAAAAATGATCATTTGGATCAGTGGGTTAAGATAACATCTATAATGACAGAAACAATCTTTGGAATATTTAATTGACTTTCGACTATTCTGAGTTTTTTTGTTTATGTCCGTGTCACAACTGCTAACACGGAGAAGGCCGGGTTCATGACCTATATTGCAGCCGGTCACCAGGGGGTGATAAAGATGATTTGTATTAACTTTAAGAGAGCTGATACGTCGTTCATCTTTCAGTCTATGATGTAAACCTATAGCATGCATAAATGTTAGCGTGGACCAATGTAAATTATTGAAGTGTCCACATTACATTTCTATACTCCAACGAATGAGTGAAACCATCTCCAGCATCTTCAGAAGTTAAGAAAAGACACAAGGAAGAATAAAAGCATGAGGGATGTTATCTATTTCACTTACCCCGTCCACTTTGGTTTGGATTTCCACAGCTGCAGCGGTAGCTAAGATTCTGAAGATTCTGAATCACGTCTTTACATCTGTTACTGGTCGTGGTCCAAGTCAGCTGAGAGGATGTGTTGGTGGTGCTTGTACTTGTGAAGTCTATTTCGAGATCTGCTGGGACAAGTTAGACATGTGGAACAGAACATGAGTACTGACATCACAGTCATCCCCCCCCCCCCCCCCCCCCCAGTGTCTGAGGACAAAAGCTGTCGTCCAGTGAACGTCTACATACCACAGACGATCCGGACGTTAATTTCAGTTGTGTTGTATACGTTGACGTTGTTCTCGTCCTTGATGTGACCGATACACTTGTAGTCCGTGAAAGGCTCCAGATCAGTCTTATTGAATCCGGAAATTATTAGGGGGAAGGATCCATGATGAACAAACCCTTTAAAACACATTGATAATGTTAATAATCTTATAATTTTACAATCATATAATAATTATAATGGGATAATTCCATATTCATTAATGTTAATTCACTAGTAGGAATCCCCTGTTTGTTGCATTCATCAAGAAGTTCAGACAATAAGTCATATTTATTTTCAAACTCATTTTTGAGCATTGATGTTTTTGTTAAGAATATAAGAAAAATGTAGGTAACTTCAGTTTAAAGTGAAACTGGACAGTAGCAAATTCATATCATTCTTTCTTTCAATGTAAATCTATGTATAATGTTGCAGACACACAAAGACTTTCCACTTACTACTACAGGTGTAATCAATGGAGAGGTTGCAGTTTGGAGGTAATTGTGCTTTAAATTCTACAGGAAATTGTGTTGGAGCAGTTTGTTTTATGCTTTTGACATCTAAAAAATCTGTGGAAAAAGAAGAGCAGACATAAATCATGAGGAAATGAGTTCAAAAGGACATGCATTTCAAAATAACAGTACACACTGTTATGCATACCACGGGTGATGCTTCTGTTGAACTGAAAGGAAGTGTTGGTGCAGGATGTGAAGGTGAAAGTCATATTAGAGCAAATGTCATCAGAACCAGGTTTGAAACAGACGATGTTGTTGCCACATTGCAGATCTGGGATCATATCTGGAGTCGTTTGTAAAGAGCTGATGTCCCATCCAGCTCGGTAACACACGGATCTGCTGCTGGTAGAGCTGCAAATGGCATCTTCAAAGTCATCTTCACCTGAAATACACAAGGGATTAACAAATATCTGCCTGTTTTACACACAGTACTATCTTTTAATTTGAAACATTAATTTAACCAACATAAATTCTTTTGACTCACTTATTGGATCTGTCATGGGATCATTTACAGTCATGCGTTCGCAGGGCGTTGGTCTGTCTTTATCGTCAAGTGTCACATTAAGCTCATATTTAGTGCAGGGCTTCAGCTGTTTGATTTCATGGGATGAACTGCGATGGTAATGAGGATCTGAGGATCTTGTTTCAGTCTGTGGTTTCCCTTCTTCATGAATCATTATGATGATAGGAACAGGGTTAACTGCCGAGCTTGTGATGTTAATCTGGAGGCCAAACTTGACGGGTTTTACAGTGTAATTACCTGCAGACAAAATCAAGAGAATTAAAATAAAACAGTAAATAGAAAAACACAGACACCAGATAATAACAATATGATTACCTCTACCAAGGAGGTTACATTTGACTTTTGTATCATTAGTATTTTTGATAAATGATGCATCACTGTTTTCTAGAAATTCACCTCAAAGTGCTTTACATACAATATAGATAAAAGAAAAAAATCAAATGTAAGTGAAATAAGAGGAGAACAGATTTTAAAAAACATAAGAAAATGCTAAAATTACATTTAAATGAAAAGGAAATACAAAAGTAAACAGCAACATCACATTTAAAAAGATTCTCGATGAAAAAAATATAAAAATATGTTTTTGAGCATATTGGTTCAGAACCAAATAAAAATCCAAATCTGGTGAATTTAAATGTGGTTCCATAAGCCGTTATAATATAAAATGTTCTAGAGAATATATGATTTTATGAAGTGATACTCACACTCCAGCGGGGGAGCTGTAGGACGACACACTTCAAGGAGAAAAGACGAAAAGAAAACATCACTACATGATCAAGAAACATCTGTGAAATAATCAGTTGTCACTATGACAACATGTCTTCAGTCTCTGAGTCACTTGGAACAGATACTACTCACAGTAACAAGTGCTGCTGTCACTGTCCGCTGTCTGGACTCACATTAATACACAATCTCATCACACTCTCAGGTGTTAAAAGAGAACATTCCAACCTGTGGTGGTGTTATTCACTGTGGTGTTGAGCCGGGTGACTTCAGGTGAGGTCAGGGGCGGAGGGGATTTCCTGTCGCTGGTTATGGGCGGGGGGGTGGGAGCAGTGGCTGCAGGAAGGAGAGCACGATGGAGGTCACCTTCACTTGACTGCCAACAGTCTTACCTGATACGATGCTGAACTACGGTGGCTGAGATGTGTCACACAAGCGTTTGAACGAATAACACAAACCTGCTGAAAGTGTTGCTGCTTGAATATTAGAGTCTTGTCTATTTGAGGTGTGATGGTACAGGTGTGTTCTTCCTGTTTGGATGCTCCAAGCACCTGATGCCTAACACCTCAAATAGACAAGCATCTCATTTTTAACAAACAACTGCTCATTTTACCCACACAACAGTGACTTGACCACTTTCAGTCACTGCTCATTTCATTATCAACAATTGTTGTAGCGTCTTTATTTGTGTTGTGGATTGTACATTTGTGTTGTGGCTTCTACATTTGTGTTGTGGCTTCTACATTAGTGTTGTGGCTTCTACATTAGTGTTGTGGCTTCTACATTCGTGTTGTGGCTTTTACATTTGCGTTGTTGCTTTTATATTTGTGTTGTGACTTTTACTTACTTTTTGTGGCTTCTACATTCATGTTGTGGCTTCTATATTATTGTTGTGGCTTCAGCATTTGTGTTGTGGCTTACCTGCTGTTTGCAATTAAATTCTATTCATAGAATACATAAATAAAACGTTTCTTGATTTCTGGGTTTTCTCACTCACCTGGTACAGTGGGCGTTTGACCTGGAATCACAGAAGAGACAAATTGTGTCAACTTTTGCGTTGTAGTTTTTTTATCTAAAAGCCACCATTTTCTTACTAAGTTGTCTGTGGGAAGCGGCGCTGTGCAACCTGGTTGCCATGACGATGTGGCAAATAGCCTCACTTGCTATCTCAGAAGACAAACCACCACTTCCTGCCTGACACTAAAGTCCCCCACACTTAAACCGTTTGGACACATCACTCGCTTTTATAGAAAAACAAAGTTAAAGTTGGTGATCAAGCTGTGGATTCCTCTGTGTCATTGTCCTGGTATAAAACGAAATGCTCTGCTGTTTAAACATTTGATTTTGATTTGTTCTGTGTTGATACGTTTTAAAAAAAATTTGGATTATGGTTTTCATATAAACCATGCCAGCTCTCTCTCTCTGTGTGCAGGGACATCTCACCGCCCTGTTGAAATACAAAAACGACACCGGAAACAGTTCAATGCTTTGTGAAGCTGTCTCACCACTGATGAGCAGCCGACTTCAGTTACGTCTCAAAACATTGACCTACAGACAGGTTCATCACTTTTTCCCGGTGTCATTTTTTCCCTATTTGCAGCGCGTTTCTGTTTTAGCTTGTGTTGTGTCCTTCAAAATGATGAAGTTGTGTTTCTTAATTTGCAGTGTGTTGGGCTCCCTAGGCTTCCATAGACATGGACAGACAAAAAAAGGCCACTGTAACTTCCTCTTTATGAAGTTTTTACATTTCATTGTCAACGACTAAACCGAGAGTAAAGCCTTCTCTGTCTTGTTGGTTCTTACTGTCACAGAAATTATTAAATCAAGTTTGGTCACTAATTGTACATAATTCTTTTGTTAACTGTGGGTTTAAATGCAATGTCAGGAATATAGGGTAATTACCCTAAATGTCAATGGTTTACACAATCCAATTAAGAGGTGAAAGGTAATTGCAAAGATGAAAAAGGAAAAGCTGCATGTAATGTTTTGGCAGGAGACCCATCTTAACTACATAGAACATGAAAAGTTAAAAAAACTAGGGTTTAAAAATACTTTCCATTCCTCCTATAAGAACGGGAAAAGGAGAGGAGTAGCGATACTGATCTCTAACAGAGTGAATTTCCAATTGGTCTCTAAATTCTGTGACAGTGAGGGTCGATATGTCTTTGTTAAAGGATACCTTGACCAGAAAGAAGTTACATTAGTCAATGTGTATATTCCACCAGGACAGGACAATTCTTGTATTAGGGAAATTTTTGATTTGATAGCTTCTGAGGCCTCGGGTGTTTTGATATGTGGAGGAGATTGGAACATTCAGTTACAACCTAAACATGACTCTTCTAATAAACTTAAGAAGTTAACTTCTAACGCCAGGATAACAAAAAAAATGCTGATGGAGCTGGGACTGATCGATGTATGGAGGGACTTCCACCCAGAAGAAAAATAATTTACATTCTATTCAGCAAGTAAAAGGGTATACTCAAGAATCGACTATTTTTTTACTTACAACTCAGACAGACACAGACTTAAAGACTGTAGAATAGGGGTCAGAGACATATCTGACCACTCAGCTGTTTATTTAACTGTGCATCTGGATAATAAAAGGAAAAACACGCTCTGGCGACTCAATACAAGCATCTTGAATGACAGGACATGCAAGGAATATGTGCAGAAGGAACTTAAAGATTATATGGACAATAACAATAATGGAGAAGTATCGCCAAGTGTTTTGTGGGACGCTGCAAAAGCAGTGATCAGAAGAAAGCTTATAGCACTGACCTCACACAGAAAAAAGGAAAGATATAAAAAACTGTCTGATTTAGAAGAGAATCTTAAAGTTTTAGAAAGTGAACACATTGAAAGTAAGGAAGCTTATATTCTAGATCAAATAAGAAATGTCAGAAAAGAAATAAACAAACTATGTGAGGAAGAATTAGAGAAAAAAGCCAAATTTGCAAAACAGAGATACTATGAGAATGGACTAAGGGCCCTGAAGCTTCTGGGATGGAGGTTAAGGAAACAACAAGCAGACAGCTCCATATATGAAATAAGGGACCCTGGAACTAAAAAATTATGCCATAAGTTAGAGGATATTGAACATGTTTTTGAAAATTACTATAGAGACTTATATAAGGAACCAAATACAACTAGCCCTCAGGAAATAAGCTTATTTCTGGAGTCAATGGATCTACCCTCAATAGGTGAAGAACAGAATAAAGCCCTGATGGCAGAGATTACAATGGAGGAAATAGGGAAAGCAATCTCTAGGTTAAAAGCAAACAAAGCGCCGGGTACGGACGGCTTCCCAGCCGAGTGGTACAAGGCCTTTAAGGATCAAATAGCACCTATGCTTTCTGATTGCTTTAACTATACACTTAAAAAAGGTGAACCACCAGGTACATGGAGGGAGGCAATCATTTCGGTTATTCCTAAGGAGGGGAAGGACAGAAAAGAATGCAGCTCATATAGACCAATTTCTGTACTCAATATAGACTACAAGTTGTATGCGTCAATATTAGTAAAAAGGTTAGAGCATATAATAGTAGAACTAGTGGATCCAGACCAAACTGGTTTTGTGCGTGAAAGGCAGACACAAGATAATATTAGACGGGTGCTACACGTTATCGATCATGTGAATAAGGGGAATATTGGAGCCACAGTGATTAGCTTAGATGCGGAAAAAGCGTTCGACTCGGTTCGCTGGAAATATCTGTTCTTGGTGTTGAGAAGATTTGGCTTTAAGGATGATTTTATTAACTGTATTAGAACTCTTTACTCCTCACCAAATGCCAGAATAAAGACTAATGGACACCTCTCCCAGGTTGTCAACTTGGAGAGAGGCTGCCGCCAAGGCTGCCCCCTCAGCCCCGCCCTCTTTGCTTTATTTATTGAGCCCCTGGCACAGTCAATCAGGGATGATGAAGTGATAAAAGGAGTCATGATTAGAGGTACAGAGCAGAAGATTTGTCTATATGCAGATGATGTATTACTTTTTATTACGACACCAGAGGTCAGCATTCCCAGACTGATGTCTTCGCTTAAAGATTTTGGAGCTCACTCAGGATATAAATTAAACGTGCAAAAAACGCAAACTCTAAGTTATAACTACACCCCTCAGAAAGACATGCTAAATAGATTTGGCTTCAAATGGACCTCATCAGACATAAAGTATCTGGGAATTCAAATACCTAAGGACATTTCAAAAATATATGATAGCAATTATGGCCCCATAAGTAAAAACATCAGGGCAGATATCGACAGGTGGTCCCAACTTCCCTTAGATATGCATAATAGAATAGAAACGATAAAAATGAATGTACTCCCCCGACTCTTGTATCTCTTTCAATCCTTGCCTTCTGAAGTACCACTGCAACAATTTAATGAATGGGATAGGTGGATATCGAGATTCATATGGGGGGGGTAGAAGACCAAGAATTCAGTTCAAGACACTGCAACTTTCTAAAGAAAAAGGGGGTAGATCTTTACCATGTTTAACAGATTATTACAAGGCGGCGCAATTAAGACCACTAGCATGTTGCTGTAACCCAATGTATATAGCAAAATGGAAGGATTTGGAAACCTCACAGCTGGATATACCACTACAATCCATATTAGGTAGCAAAATCTTGTACAAGCAGCATGTTAAAAGTTTAAATCAATGGACTAAAGTCCCTCTTAGAATCTGGTTTAAAGAATGTAGAACACCACTATTTGAAAGACGGTCTAGACTGTTGAGATGGGTCGCTTTTGACCCGGATTTTAAGCCGACAGGGATTGATGGGAGGTTTAGGTATTGGCATAGAATTGGCATCACTTCTTACTGTTCAATCTCATCAAAGGGAGAACTGGATAGTTTTCAGAAAATTTCAGAGATGTATGGCTTGGAAAATCTGGATTTTTTTAGGTATTTACAAACCAGGACCTACTTCAATAATGTGATTAAATCCAAGGAGAAATGTGATGCTAATTTAATTGACATATTCATTGACATGTATAAAAATATGGACAACAGGAAACTTGTTTCAAAATTATACTCAAGTATTCAATCCAGTAGAAAACACTCAACAGATAAGGTTAGATTAAAATGGGAGAAAGAATCTGGACTTGTCATTTCAGAGGAGGACTGGTCAAATATTAGCCTGGGTGCCAGACGAACTTAGCCCCGCCCACAACATTTGTTGTTCGGGAAGTTCGGTCTGGAGTCGCTCCGTTGGGGAGAAACTATGGCCGATCAGGAGCTGATCGGACCAATCAAATCGTCAGGGCGGGCTTTATACGATGATTGACAGATGATCTACAGTGACGTAATCAACCACGTCACCAGAGAGCGCTGCCTGCAGAGCTGAGATGTGTCGATGCTGCCATTGAGTCTGTTTCAGAGACATCGACAGCGCATTCATTTTGAAAGAGGAACAGAGGAACACGATCAAGGCATTTGTAGATCGAGAAGATGTTTTTGCCGTCCTCCTACGGGATTCATAAAAAGTTTAATTTATCAGCTGGCCCCGATGCTGCAGCCACACAAGCAGTCATATAAATAAAAAGAGAGTGGGGGGGGGGCGCTACGCTCCTCAGCACATGAGACAAAAGACACATGTTGGGACGCTGTTAATGTTGGAGCAACAAGGAAGTGTAAAACGCTCCTGCAGAGCCATGACAGCGGAGCTCTGCCACGCAGTGTGCGGATCAGCAGCTCCGTGGATTTCTGGTAGGGACGGATCTCTCTCAGAGCCCCGGTCCGGTCCCGGGCCGGTCGCGGTCCCGGGCCGGTAGCGAGGCTCTGAGAGAGATCCGTAGCGGCCGGGGCTCTCACATGCAGCCCTGGTCTCCAGCTGCTTCCTGGGGGCTTTGCCTCTGGTGGATATACGAGCGGCATTAGCAGCATTTCCATTGATTTATTTAGAGAGTGAACAAACTTGTGAAACAGACAACTGACTATGCGTCGCTTGACATACGTCACATACTACGTTGCTCTGATTGGTTGTAGGTCTATCCAATTGAGCGAAGAGGCATTTTGTTTCCTGGTTCTGTTGAAACACGCCCCATAATCACAGCCCAATGGAGCGGTCTCAGACTCATATTCTGACTAGAATAATGAGTCTGACAACGTCAGGCTAGTCAAATATGTGCTCTGTGCAGTCCACTTCCACCAGCTCGGGTCTTTGGAGGGATTTCTGTTGGCGGAATCTGATGAGATATTTCATAACTCCCAAATTAAAATGTGTACAAACAGGTGAGGCAGGAACGGGTCTATGTTGGAGGAAATGTGGAGAACAGCTGGCAGATCATTTCCATATATTTTGGAGCTGCCGAGCCATTCAGCCATACTGGCAGGTGGTAACACAGGTAATACGGACTGTTTTTGGAGATGGATTTGACTGTTCCTTTTCTACAGTTTATTTGGGCAATATTGCAGCTCACCCGGTGCAAGACAAATATTTGTTAAAAATACTATTAGCAGCCAGCACGAAAGCTGTAACACGTAAATGGCTACAGGCTGAACCTCCAACAGAGACTGACTGGATAGATACTGTAACTGATATTCAAAATATGGAGAGAATGTTTTTTTCACTGAATGTACGACTTGACAAATATCTGCAGTATTGGCAAAAATGGATTGTGTTTTTAACCTCACAGGATCATCACTGACCTGTTACTATATGAATTGACATTTATAATCATCAGTGTACCATCTGTAAAAATGTATAGGTGACCAAAAAGTGTTTTTCTTTCTTTTTGTTTGTTTTGTTTCGTTTTATGTATGTATGTTCATTGTATCTTTGTTTCTTTAAAAATAAATTATAAAAAAAAAATTATTAAATCTAACTGTTCTCTCCTGAAATGTTACAATAACATGTTGTTCACATAGCTATGCTCAAAGTACAGGTGGAATGACCTAAAGAACATCGCTATAAAATCTAAGTAATGTTTGCATCAGCCTGATTCCAGTAGATCCAAACATTCCGAAGTCATTTACTTCGGCTGTCTGTTTGGCCCGCGCAGATCTGCTCTGCTCTGCCAGGAAGTGAAGGCAACTCAGAATGGAACACGGAAGTGGTCAAACGTTTAATCACACAACTCCGTCCTGCTTCATCTAAACTAGACTGGGGGAGAGTTTAGGCAAATGCAACTGGTGCTTGCACACTTTTTGGTGCTGATCTGACAAGTATAAGACTTTAGAATTAAATTTGATACTGAAAAATAAGTTTATTGGTCTAATACTATATTTGTTGTGGTCTGCTATATAATTATATGGTCAAATCCTATCAAACATACTTATTTTCTTATGTCTCTCTAGATAAAGCAACTTTTATATCGTAGACTTTTATCTGGTTAAGTGATTACAACAATTCAATTATTGAAAATATACATTTTAAAGGCTTTTTTACCCCTAATATTAACTGCGTTCATAATCATATGACTTCTGTTCTATTCTTAATAAAATAACTACATAAATTAATGCTGTAATATTTTAGAAACAGCCAAAAAAACTGAAAAATTAAAAACTGTACTTGGGTAAAATTATCAGCAGGAACATTTAACTTAAAATGTTTTTCTATACTGTCATACATTACACCACTGTAAAATATTTACAGTTACATTAAATATTAGCAAAACCGATATCTAGATAAATAGAATTGTGTGTATACACATCAAAATGGAAATGCTGATTGTACATTTTTTAAATATTACTCTGAAAACTAACTAAAGTAAATAAATATATTTTGCTCTGTTGTTGGAGTAGAAACATAATGTTGCATATAACTCAAATACTAAAGTACATTAAAATAGTATGAACGTACAGAACTGGAGTAAATGTACCACCACATGATATTAAAGTTATATGGTTCAGTTTGGTGCAAGTTTGATTTATGAAAAATAATAGTTCATTAATGAAAAAGTTAAGATGCTTAAATCACACTTGGCCAACGAAACTGATTGTAATCCTGCTCCTGATTCAGATTCTGATTCATCGCCACTCAATGACCATCATCATCATCATTTAGAACAGGAAGCAGAAACAAGGGACGCTCGTGTCATTAAACCAAACAACATGTCGGGGAAATGTAAAGTGAAATGCAAATGTGAAATTGTGTCGTTTTTACACTCTGGACAGACAACGACCCCCAAAACTCAAACTAAACTAATTAACACTTAAGGATTCCTCCACGCTTAAATATGAAACCTTCCTTCCTCTCTGTGGACCACGAGGCAACCCCCCCCCCCCCCCCCCCCCCACATCTTGGTCCAAATGCCTGCAACCGATGATGCGTCTGGACATTTCCACCAACTGGTCCCAGTCTAAGAAAGTCTACATCTCAACAAAACTTATTCTGCTTTAATAACTAGGTCAATGTCATTACTAGAGCTTTAATCCTTGAGTCATAGACATTATTATCCATTAGCAGTATCATCATACAACCCTGACGTATCATATTATCTAACATTATTACCCAAATGATAACATTTCCTATTGGATCACCATTCAGTCCCTGCGGATACAAGCTAATACAGTTTCTTTCATCTTTACCTGGATGTTGATTGTGTGCTATTCTGAAATAGAGAGTGGAGATTGAATGGGAATTCACGGCCTTCTTCCGTAACACTGATCAATTTAATTACGATGTCTACGTTTGCTTCGATGGGAGCCGGGGGCCCTTTTCTTTAATGACCTGTCATGAAGCCACGAACAACACAGGGAAGAGTTTATTTCAGCTCATGTGAACAAATCTCAAGCTGAAAACAGCAGAACATGCTCCAACAGAAGCAGAACTCTGAGTGAGGCTGGAGGCTGTGAGCTGGGTCACACACACTCGCACACACATTCACAAACGCACACACTCACCACTTTCGGTCTCCTCACATCACAGACACACGCACTTGATCTGTTTCGTGTTCTTAGGTTTGGAAAGTTGAAGAAACGTGAAGTTGCACAGACTCAAAGACGTGAGGTACAGTATGTCTGTCATTCCTGTCCTCAGTTGTCTTACAGTTAGAGAGCTGACGTTTCAAAGAGAGAAGAAGCTGCTCGACTGACAGGTTCATGTCTGCGTCTCAGGCACGGAGGGTTTTCAACATTCCTCCTGAAGACGAGGACACTCTCAACAACCGAACTTCAAAAACAGTCAACATATGAGTTAAGAACACAGGACCTCATCGTGTTCAGTTCATTAGCTTGTTTTACGTCATTTACAGATTTTTTCCCCTAGATTTTAATACTTTCATGACACGTACGAGGACTCAACGTTAATATTACAATACAGAACGATAACTTACATTTGGCCAAACCAATGATTCCAGCCCAGAGCAGCAGGATCTTGACACCACGGAGACCTGCCATATCCAGAAGTTAGGGCGTGTTCCTGCCACGACCACACAGCAAAGTCCTAGACGGGACCGACCAGCAGATCTCAAGCAATTGATCGAAGCTTAATTCCAATTCTCAACACGACTCTAAGCGAGAAGTAAGTTCTCAACATATGTTTTCTTTCTTATCAGTTGCCGCTTCTTCCTGGTCTTGTTCCCCGAACCCTGAACCTCGCTTGTGCAAGTCACATCGAAAAGAGGCGGCCTTCACCTTATCACTCAGTGACAGGAAGCTTCATTTTATGCTACGCCACCAAGAACAGGCAATCTCACCTCTCATCTGCACTTTTGCTCAAATGTGAAACTATTCAGAATAATAAAAGGAAAAGAGCGAAGTTTAGCTTGAATTCAAGGGTTATTTTAGCTGTATTACACTTTTGGAAACATGCTTAATAGCCGGCATAACCTTTTTGGTTGAACTTTTGTAATTTACAGACAGAAAAAAATAGAAAAAATAGTTTGAACACAGGGTAATGTTTTCTGTCTGTTTAATCTCTGTTCATTTGGAAAACTAGGCTCTTAAAACCAGAAATGTGAGATCTGAGAGACGACACGCTCACCGGGGGAACTTCTTCAGGCTCACAGTCGCCCGAACACGTAGTCAAAGCACAGGAGTAGCCGGCCCTGCAGCGTGCAAGAAAGGAGATGCTGCCTTTTCCTTTTCTTGTGGACATTTCTTCACTTCTGCTGTTCACTCTGTGAGAAACACATTCATAAGGGATGCTAGATCTCTTCAAAGTCATTGATCGTGTGCGTGGTTGTTTGATCATTGTGCTCTGCCAGGCTCCCAAATCTGAAGAGAACACACACTGTGTATCTTATGTATTTGTGTATTACTGTGTTTATGTATCTGTTTGTATTTTCAGTTTTATTTAACTGTTTAAGTTTTTTATACTTAAATTTTAAACAACCATTACGTGTTTGACTAATAATAATAATATTCATAATTATAACCATTAAAACTTCACACTTCACAAAGAGCAAAAATAAAAACAACAAACCAAACGACAAAAGAAAATAATACTATTTTACAAATTTTAAATCAAGTACACTCTTAACAGTTAAACGTGGTGGCTAAAGAAAATTATAAAAGAAGCAAAAATATAGGTTATATAATACACACTAAAAATGATTATGTTATGGAAAATTCCACTGACCAGTGTCTGAGGTAGTGGAAATCCCCTGACTAGGTGTCTCACTGCTGTGATACTGTCTACCTGACAGGATGGAACCCTTATTTGGTGATGTTTTTCTTCCAACTGGTACCGGGGACAGACGGACACAGCAGATAAGACATATTAGATTATCTCTTGTCTTTCATATCTTTGAGGTCGTCTTTTTTTCATATCATCTCTTATATAACGCCTTTTTGTATAAGTTCTGGTTTTTGTGAACCTGCAGCCAGTTGTTCCATTTTGAGCACCCGTGCTTGTTGTATAAACTCTGCAGAGCTTATTATTATAAAGATTCAAAAGCAACTCTGAGAATTTCATTATTTCAAATCTCAAGATGAATTTCCATCAGAATTAATATTGCTGTTGCCTTATAAATGTCAATAATTCATATCAATGTTTTTATTGATTTAAATAAGTTAAATGTTTCTATATTAGTAACCCTATGTAAATTTGTCTTTAAATATTTTATTTTCTTCAGTCTGGGACAACATCTGTACTGATACATTTGATTAATTCTGAAGCTCATCACAAACTAAACTTATATTGATTTGGACACTTTACTATTAATTAAAAGCCATTCATCAAGATAAATACATCAAGTTTTTCTTCTTAAATGTTCAGATTTGCTATTTATCTCTGTCTTAGATAACTGTAAACTGATTATTATCTTTTGAGATTATGCGTTTGACAACACTCTGCCTCTTTAGGCTGTTGAAAATATTTCTCTTTCATTATCAAACATTTCAAAACTTGATAGTGGAGACTTAAATGTGTTTTTTGAGCTATATGACTGATCTTTGATGAAATACATTAATGCTGGTTTTGGAATCACATTTATTTCCAATATGAACATGGCTCATAACGCCCCCTAGTGTTTCAAACTGTCTTGGGCCTTGCAGGTTTTTTCCTCACACACAGAGTTCATATGCCTTATGCTTCAAGACAATCAAAGCTAAACGTGGTTTTTTAAATAAAGAAAGCTAGCTTTATCTATAAATACCATGTTTTAATACTCAGAATATGACTACTATTTTACTCCTACTTAAAACACATCTCCTGACTCATCCTATTGACATTGGTCACATGACTCTGTGGGTCTAAGCCTGGATATGTGACTTAAGCCTTTTGTTCGCTTCCCTTCTGTCGTTGCCAGTTTTCTTGTTTCTCAGCAGGTGCGTTTACACAGAAACAAACTTCTCATTTCAATGAGCTGAGAAGTTTGTTACGTGTTGCCTAAAAAAGCTGCAAAGTTCAAATTCAACTGGTACAAACTTATTTGAAATGACTTTGTGTTGGTTCCATTGATGCGTCTGCTGGGCATCCCCTGCCGCGTGGTCACTAACTACTCGTCAGCCCACGACACTAACAGCAATCTGATCATCGACGTATACCACGCAGACTACGGTGTCGCAGAGAAACGTTCTCCTGACAGTATTTGGTAGGATGCTGCAACTTCTTACCTTGAAACGCACACACACAGCAAGGAGCGGGTATGTAACATCCAGCAGAGAAACATTAGGATCCATTTGGAGTCGTGTGTGTCCATCAGATGAATGTTAACATCCCTTTGAGCTCCTGCTTTGGTCTCCACCCAACTCTTAACCAACAGTGTGTGAACGTTAGAACTCACCCATTCACACCCGTACATTAAGAGAATTGAAATGTAGATTTTCCTGAAGGCCGTTTCTAACCTCTGCCAAGGAGGTGATGTTGTCATCAGCGACAGTTTCCGTGTGTTTCGTGAAATTTAACCCTTTTTGGTTTCCGTGCTGTTTCAGGTCAAAGCTGACGGCTCGAAAATGAAGATCTTCTCCGACACCAAGAGAGTCGGTCAGAACATCTCCACCAAGTCTGTCGGCTTGAGAAAGAGGAGAAACATCACCGTCACCTACAAGCACAGGGAGGGTGGGTTCACTTCAGCAGCAGCAGACATTCATAACAACACGATGTTGTTGCACCACTGTTCAAATGCACTGTATAAAGGGACTGATTCCAGGTCAGTGATAGTTTCAGTCTGTTGTGGAGCCGCAGTGCAGGACTCAGGTTCTTTGGTGCTTGTGTGGAAGTAAAAGGCTGTGACTCATACCAGAGTTCTAAGTTCACGCCGATACCACAGACTGTTTATAGAAATGGACGTAATTCCAGGTCCGGAAAGTGAAAGTTCCTGAAAACCTTTGTTCTCTTGAATGACCAGCAGAGGGCGACTCCACTGATGGATCCTCCTTTCACCTTAACAGTCAGTACATCAAAAACCTTGTTGTTCCTATAAATCATCTCAGACATGCAGGGTTCTGTCGGCGATTTGGACAACCTGTTAAAAAGTTAAAATGTGTGTGTTCCAGGTTTCCAGGACGACCAGACTGCAACAAGAAACCAGTGGAGTATTGATTTTCAAGAACCCGGCAGACGAGACGCTGACGGGATGCACACTGACTCTGTCTGGAAGTGGAATATTTAAAAAGGAGGAGGACTGCAGGTAGGTGTTTATGTGCGTGTGTGTGTGTGTGTCTGTAATGTTGTTTTATATAAATGATCAAATCTTGGCTTGAATCCTGCCGCTATTCTGTGATAAAATGATAAAATAATAACAATAATCATCATCAGACGTACCTAAAGCACTAAATGACGACCTCATTTATTTTCTATTTACAGTGAAATCACAAAGGAAATTCCTGGAGCATTAAAAAAAAAAAGCTTTATTTGTTTTCAAGTGCTCCAATTATTAACTGACAAAACAATTCAGATTTCTCTATATATTTTACATTTATTACTAGTTTCAAATTTCTCTATATATCTCAGGACTTAAAGAAATAAAAAATAAGATATGAAAAACAAAAATACAAAAGAAGTTAATGTTGTCAAACGTTAAACTCGCAGCTGAAGAAGCAAATGAAGCAAATATAAAACCAGCACATTTTTAAAAGAGAGTTTTGATGATCGACTCTCAGCTTTAGTTGCAATATTGAAAGGTTTTCCAGTTTAATTCTGCTAATAAACGTGGCTGCTGTAAATATAGAATTCCTCACGGTCCTCTGCGTCTATCACAGGCTCCCGGACCTGGCACCAAAACAACAGTTCCGTATCAAGATCTTCTTTTATCCCTACAAGACGGGAAAGAAGACGATCACGGCCGTCTTCGACTGCTCCACCTTCAGGGACATGCAGGCCACCTGCAAGATCGAGGTCAAAGAGTAACGTCTCAAACTGTGACCTTTACAAGAGAGACAACAAACCGCTGTGAACTTTACTCTGAACCAACAAGCTTTCTCACAGCTTCGCATTATCCACTTTTATATGATAAAGCCCGATGATGGACCACTGTTTAAAAAAGAAGAACAACGAGAAAGATGCCAAACATATGACACATGAACATTTAAATGTATCGACTTAAATACATTGATTTCTTTTAAGGTCTAACTTGGATCCCAGCTGGTTGTTAAAGTCTGGTCCTGAAACTAGATTCTCATCAGAATGTTTGATTTTGCTTGAGCAAAGTTATTCAGTTGTTTTGTTCTTGAGGATAAATCACCAGGTAACAGCGACCTCTGCTGGACAGACTGAAGACTCAAGTCAGGGGTGAAGCAGGTTGTCTCCTATCGAAGATTTCAGGCCAAGTCAAGACAACAACACAGCTGCTGGTGACCAAATAAAATGAATACATCTTCAAACGTACAAGGGATATTCACTCTCTCGTCCTAAATTCTAAAATGTAAACACAATGGGAAATGTTCAAGTTTTGTGTGTGTTTCCATGGAGAGTTTTTCTTTCTCTTGTTGGGGGTGAATAAAGATCTGAACTTAAAAGAGTTGATTGCATGCTGTGTCAGATTATTTCTTTAGAAATTATTTAAAAACAACAAACAGTAATACAACACTACATTGCATAATCAGTAGTTGTACAGCTTATCTAAAGAAGCAGCTTCCAAAATACACAGGTGACATCTACATTTTCTCCACTTTCTAATTTTCTAAAAATGTTGGTAAGAATTTGAGCATGTTAAAGCCCTCAAAAAGCCAATTAATTTGCTTGAAAAAAAAAAAAATAATTCTTACAATATCAATAGTGTCAGTGCTCGGGCCCTAATGAAGGTTGGAAAGATTAGATGATGTGAAATACAGAGCAGAGTACCACTGATGATGTTCCTGTGTGAAGTTTAGTGATTAAACTATTCCTGTAACGTAAATAAGAAGATATTTTATTATCAGTGGAAGAAAATCTGCAGGTTTATTCATCTGAAATAAATAATAAAAAAACAACACCCTGAGGCAATCTGACAGGAACACCTATGTAAGATTTAAGCAGAATCATTCTCACTGGGACGTCCCGCAGCTCAAGTCATAGATCTTGTAGACGACCAGCAGCAGAGCCACAGACGTGAGGAGGATGTGGAAGACGTGAAAAACAATTCCAGCTTTGACATCTGTAAAATGAGATTGATGAAGAGCAACATTAACATAATGCATATAATTAGATGTGTAAAAAAAAAAAGAAATCTGTGCTTTAACGGAGCAACAAGAGATGAATTGAGGAATTGATTGAAATGGAACATACATTCAGTAGAAATATGCTTTGTGATGGGGTTGCTCTCAAACAGACGGTTGGCAGCAGTCACCTGGAAAGATGCAGAATCTTTCTGTCACTTATTAAAGCATTAGAAGAAATATCAGGAATAAAACAGTGAAGGTAAAAAGAAGGAGACTCAAACCTTCACTGTGTAGTTCGTAGAGTACCACAGGTTCTTGAATTCAAATTCACATGTTTTATCATTTCTTTCCACAGAGCTACCACCATCATGAAGTTGTGCTTTGAATATTCCCTCAGGTCCATTGAAGATTTGAGAATGATTGCAGGTCACAATGATCGTATTATGGTCTTTAACCTCCAGGTTCAGATTATATATATCCTCTGGTACTGTAAGAAATTCAAGAAAAACGGTTACAACACTGTATGCGTCCTCCAAAAAAGTGATATTTCAACACTTATTAACAGTATAATGAAGTGAAATAGGGGACTTATATTTATTTTGGTGGAGATACAAATAAGAATCCAGATCTAGTGAATTTAAATGTGGTTTCCTAAGAAGTCTGTTGGTCAGGTATTAGTTCCACTGAGTGCCGTTCTAGTTGTGCTGCAAAAAGTTCAACTGGTTTCATTCTGTTTGTCACTGACCTCCAATCTTAGTTTTCTGTTTAACAGAAAAGGTTACTGGATTGTAGTAGTCGTAGTAGGGTTGGACCCTGCAGGTGTAGTCTGTGTATGGCTTCAGATCAGTAATGTTGCAGGTTCCTCCTGAAGGCTGATAGGAAACTGTGACACAGTTTCACAAGCTTTTAGTTTATGATCTAGATAACAGATACAAAATTATAGCAACATAAAACAACACTTTGTTCTCTGCTTTTTGGGGGGGTCAAGTTGCCATTAAATAAGAACATTTTCCACTAATCAGTTCATATCATCTATGCAGCCCTGCAAGCTTAAACTTTTCAGTCAGATCAATCAAATTTGAAATGTTTTTGCATTGGCAGAACAAAGTTTGTGTTTTTGCTTGTGTACATGAAACTTTACATAAAGATGGACGCCATGACTCCTCCTCCACCTGCTGTTCAAAATAGAAGCCAAAATATGTTGTGCATGGAGGCTTCCATCTTGTGCTTTTGACATGATTTGGAGAGTCTGTGCAAGCCATGGTTTCAGCGTGTATCAACGGTATCAAGATCCCGTTGATACACATGCTCGACCAGTGTTGCCACAGTTCATTTGAAAAAGTAATCTGATTACTGATTACTCCTTTAAAAAATAACTTAGTTACTTTACAGATTACTTGATTTTAAAAGTAACTAAGTTAGATTACAAGTTACTTGATTATTTACATTCAGCAGCTGCCGACAACACCCCCCCGCCGCCTCAACATAAAATTGACGTTTTTGCCAACACTCACTTTATTAGAAGTGCATTTTTAAGAGTCATGTACACAACAACAATGTACAATGTATCTCCTGACATTTTAAGTTGAACTTAAAAACTATTTCCTGAAAAAATACATGGTTTTATAAAAATAAAATAAAGACAGTCTTTCTTGACCTGACATATTTAACTGTTAACACTTTAATGGCAAAACTTAATATTTCTGATCTACATTGTTTATAAATGTAACTTTAGCAAACTGGGCCCCCCAAAAGCTGTTTAGGGTTAGTTGGGAAGCCCCCCCGCCGCCCGCCACCGCCGCCCTCAACTACACCACCATAGAGATAGATGGATGGATGGATGGATGGATGGATGGATGGATGGATGGATGGATGGATGGATGGATGGATGGATGGATGGATGGATGGATGGATGGATGGATGGATGGATGGATGGATAGCAACTACATACGATGCCCCCATACACTGCTTTGAGATAGTGGCTTGTTGTTGCTGGAGGCCTTCACGTTTACGTTTAAAGAAGTCCACTGGCTTCTCTTTCAAGTCCGGGTGTTTGGTGTCCAGGTGGCTGTTTAATTTGCACGGCTTCATGCTGTCATTGGCCAGCACCTCGGCACACAAAACACACTGAGGACGTTGCTCAGTCGTGCCAGTGACGGTGAAACCAAACTGCAAATAGCTCTGGTCCTATTTGCGAAGCTTTGGCTTCTTCGCAACTGGCGCATCGGTTGCCTGACTTTTACGAATCAGAAACTTGTAGCATAGTACAGTGTGTGTGAAGTTAATAGCGTTTTAATTGCAACGTTGTGGTCTTGTGAGTGTGTTTGTATGTGTGGCTGTGAGCGACTCACATAAGAATAATGAATAAGGCTGATCTAGGCAATGGTTCCTAACAAAACGAACAGTACACAATGTAGACAGGGACAGCACAGAATAGTATTCAAGTGCTGGTGTTTCATTTGTTGCAGCACGGTGGATGATTGAAGATGTAAAGGTAGGTGTTAAGGAGAAAAGGGCTAGCTGCAGTTGGAAGACGTTAGCTAGCTAGAAGGCTAGCTCTCGGGGCTACGAGCTTTCTAAAAAGACTGTGGAGCAAATTACTCCTTAGATTAGGCTACGAATAGGCCTACTGCACGTGCAGGAAGGTATTACTAAGGAAGGAGTGAGTCTTTAAAAAAAACTGTTTATAAAGCAGTGAATAAAAAAAAGTGAAAAAAAATAATATATATATATATATATTTTTATTATTTTTTTTCTCCGTCTGTGACATCGCTCCCCCCCTGGAGAATGTCTGAGAACCACTGGTTTAGACCAATCACTTCGCTCGACCAATCATGAGTGAATCCCAGCTGCCAATCACGACGTGTCATCCTGTCTGTACAGCATCGAATAACTAACCAAAACAAAGCTCACAAGAAAAACGATCATATGTATCAGTGGATAAGATAACATCTATAATGACTGAAACAATCTTTGGAATATTTTACTTGACTTTCGACTATTCTGAGTTTTTTAGTTTTTGTCCGTGTCACATATGCTAACACGGAGAAGGCCGGCTTCATGACCTATATTGCAGCCAGCCACCACGGGGTGATCAAGATGATTTGTATTCACTCTGAGGGAGCTGATACGTCGTTCATCTTTCAGTCTATGCTGTAAACATATAGCATGCAAAAATGTTAGTGTGGAGCAATGTAAATGATCGAAATGTCCACATCACATTTCTATACTCCAACGAATGAGTGAAACCATCTCCAGCATTCTCAGAAGTGAAGAAAAGAAACAAGGAAGAATAAAAGCAGGGATGTTATCTATTTCACTTACCCCATACACGTGCACCCCCACAGCCGCAGCGGTACGAAAGCTTCGTAGGATTCTGAATCACGTCTTTACATCTGTTACTGGTTCGTGGTCCAAGTCAGCTGAGAGGATGTGTTGGTGGTGCTTGTATTTGTGAAGTTTATTTCAAGATCTGCTGGGACAAGTTAGACATGTGGAACACAGACCTGAGTACTGACATCACAGTCATTCCCCCCCCCCCAGTGTCTGAGGACAAAAGCTGTCGTCCAGTGAACGTCTACATACCACAGTTGATCCAGATGCTAACTTCAGTTGTGTTGTATACGTTGACATTGTTCTTGTCCTTGATGTGACCGATACACTTGTAGTCCGTGAAAGGCTCCAGCTCAGACAGCTTCATAGCCTCATTGAATCTGTCAAACTTTGTGATGAAGCCTCGACGATGATGGAACATTTTAAAACACATTGATTATGTTATTAATCATATAATTATACTATCATATAATAATTATAATGGGATAAATTCCATATTCATTCATGTAAATTCACTAGTAGGAAATCACTGTTTGTTGCATTCATCAAGGTGTTCAGACAATACATCATATTTATTTTCAAACTCATTTGATCAACTCAAAAATGTAGGTCACTTCAGTTTAAAGTGAGGCTGGACAGTAGTAAATTCATATCATCAGTTCTTTCAATGTAAATCTATGTATAATGTTGCAGACACACAAAGACTTTCTACTTACCACTACAGATGTAATCAATGGAGAGGTTGCAGTTTGGAGGTAATTTTGTTTCAAATTCTACAGGAAATTGTGTTGTAGCAGTTTGTTTTATGCTTTTGAAATCTAAAAAATCTGTGGAAAAAGAAGAGCAGACATACAACATGAGGAAATAAGTTCAAAAGGACATGCATTTCAAAATAACAGTACAAACTGTTACGCATACCGCGGGTGATGCTTCTGTTGAACTGAAAGGAAGTGTTGGTGCAGGTTTTCGATGTGAAGGTGAAAGTCATATTAGAGCAAATGTCATCAGAACCAGGTTTGAAACAGACGGTGTTGTTGTCACATTGCAGATCTGGGATCATATCTGGAGTCGTTTGTAAAGAGCTGATGTCCCATCCAGCTCGGAAACACACAGATCTGCTGCTGGTAGAGCTGCAAATGGCATCTTCAAAGTCATCTTCACCTGAAATACACAAGGGATTAACAAATATCTGCTTGTTTTACACACAGCACTATCTTTTAATCTGAAACATTCATTTAACCCACATAAATTCTTTTGACTCACTTATTGGATCTGTCATGGGATCATTTACAGTCATGCGTTCGCAGGGCGTTGGTCGGTCTTTATCGTAAAGTGTCACATTAAGCTCATATTTAGTGCAGGGCTTCAGCTGTTCGATTTCATGGGATGAACTTCGATTGGAATGAGGAGCTGAGGATCTTGCTTCAGTTTGTGGTTTCCCTTCTTCACGAATCATTATGATGATAGGAACAGGGTTAACTGCCGAGCTTGTGATGTTAATCTGGAGGCCAAACTTGACGGGTTTTACAGTGTAATTACCTGCAGACAAAATCAAGAGAATTAAAATAAAACAGTAAATAGAAAAAAACAGATACCAGATAATAACAATATGATTACCTCTACCAAGGAGGTTACATTTGATTTTTCATCATTAGTGTTTTTGATAAATTATGCATTACTGTTTTCTAGAAATTCACCTCAAAGTGCTTTACATACAATATAGATAAAAGAAAAAAATCAAATGTAAGTGAAATAAGAGGAGAACAGATTTTAAAAAACATAAGAAAATGCTAAAATTACATTTAAATGAAAAGGAAATACAAAAGTAAACAACAACATCACATTTAAAAAGATTCTCGATGAAAAAAAATATAAAAATAAGTTTTTCAGCATCCATTTAATTGCACGGTACAAGACTTTTGTTATCTTATCTGATCTCTTCCGATGTGGGCTCTCAAAATGTGGTTATACTGATGGTGAGTTTATCTCTGTACAGCTGCAGAAATAGGTTTGCGGTCTTTAATTAAAATGCCAGAACAAGTGATTTAAAGGAAAAACAATTGCATAACGTAGCACACACACTTGAACTAAGTCAAAGCTGAGCAGAGAACATGAAAAGTACATTCAGTGTTGTGTACCAGTAAGTCGACTCTTTCTTTTTGTAAGTGAACTCATCATCTCCCTTTTCTCTCTATTTGATTTAAACCAAATAAAAACCAAATCTGGTGAATTTAAATGTGGTTCCAGGAGGGGGGTGAGGTTTGCATTCTGCTCAGTGCCATTCTCGTTATAATATACAATGTTCTAGAGAATATATGATTTTATGAACTGATACTCACACTCTAGCGGGGGAGCTGTAGGACGACGCACTTCAAGGAGAAAAGATGAAAACAAAACATCACTACATGATCGAGCAACATCTGTGAAATAATCAGTTGTCACTATGACAACATGTCTTCAGTCTCTGAGTCACTTGGAACAGATACTACTCACAGTAACAAGTGCTGCTGTCACTGTCCGCTGTCTGGACTCACGTTAATACACAATCTCATCACACTCTCACGTGTTAAAAGAGAAGATTCCAACCTGGGGTGGTGTTATTCACTGTGGTGTTGAGCCGGGTGACTTCAGGTGAGGTCTTGGGCGGAGGGGATTTCCTGTCGCTGGTTATTGGCCGGGGGGTGGGAGCATTGGCTGCAGGAAGGAGAGCACGATGGAGGTCACCTTCACTTGACTGCCAACAGTCTTACCTGATACGATGCTTAACTTCGGTGGCTGAGATGTGTCACACAAGCGTTTGAACGAATAACACAAACCTGCTGAAAGTGTTGCTGCTAGAATATTAGAGTCTTGTCTATTTGAGGTGTGAGGGTACAGGTGTGTTCTTCCTGTTTGGATGCTGCAAGCACCTGATGTCTAACACCTCAAATAGACAAGCATCTCATTTTTAGCAGCCAATTTTTTTTGTCTTTTTTACAAACGACTGCTCATTTTACCTAGCCTGACGTTGTCATACTCATAATTCTAGTCTGAATATGAGTCTGAGACCGCTCCATTGGGCTGTGATTATGGGACGTGTTTCAACCGAACCAGGAGAAAAATACCTCTCCGCTCAATTGGATAGACCTACAACCAATCAGAGCAACGTAGTATGTGACGTATGTTAAATAAGCAACCATCGGGACCAGCTGATAAATTAAACTTTTTCTGAATCCCGTAGGAAGGACGGCAAATACATCATTTCGATCTACAAATGCCCTGATCGCATTTCTCTGTTCCTCTTTCAAAATTAATGCGCTGTCGATGTCTCCTAAAACCGACTCAATGGCAGCATCGACACATCTCAGCTCTCCAGCGGCAGGCATGTTTGTTGAAAACAAAGTCAACCCAAGCGCTCTTTGATGATGTAGTTGATTACGTAACTGTTGATCATCTGTCCATCATCGTATAAAGCCCGCCCTGACAATTTGATTGGTCCGAACAGCTTCTGTTCGGAGATAATTTCTCCCCAACGGAGCAACTCCAGATCAAACTTCCCGACCGAAAATGTTGTGGGCGGGGCTAAGTTCGTCTGGCACCCAGGCTACATTCTACCCATACAACAGTGACTTGACCACTTTCAGTCACTCAACAATTGTTATAGCTTCTACATTCATGTTGTGGCGTCAGCATTTGTGTCGTGGCTTACTTGGTGTTTGCAATTAAATTCTGTTCACAGAATACATAAATAAACATTTCTTGATTTCTGGGTTTTCTCACTCACCTGGTACAGTGGGCCTTTGGCCTGGAATCACAAAAGAGAAAAATTGTGTTGATGTTTCAGTTTTTTTATTTGTCATAAAAGTGAAGCTGAATGTAGTAGAAAATATGTCAGATCAGTGTTTTTTAGAAGAAATCTTAATTTTAACTTTTTATTAAAGCATTTTCGTCCCATCGGTCAATAAAACTCTGGTGGGAATGATCAGGCCAAAAGAGCAAAGCCACCATTTTCTTACTAAGTCGTCTGTGGCGCTGTGCAACCTGGTTGCCATGACGATGTGGCAAATAGCCTCACTTGCTATCTCAGAAGACAAACCACCACTTCCTGCCTGACACTAAAGTCCCCCACACTTCAACCGTTTGGACACATCACTCGCTTTTATAGAAAAACAAATTGACCTTTTCTGTTACCTCGTTTTTAACGAATGAGAAACCAAGTGTTGGGACTGTGGCCCAGTGATCTGAGTTTTCAACAAAGGCCCATAAAACGTGAGGCCTAAACGCGATCCTGAGACCAGCCCTAGAGTGTTCCGGGGTGTCGACACTCCAACCCCCCCCCCAGCAGCAGGCCCTGGTGGGAGATGCTGCAATCAGCTCTGCTGAGATCCAAATGAAACCTGAGATGTCCGCTGAGGGCGAAGCCCGCCCCTTGGGGCCAAATTCTGATAGTTAATTGGCCGGGGGCCACACTGACCCCTGATCCCTCCTCCCAGGGGGGAGTCACCTGGAACATGACTTAAAAAGGCTGTGCTCCCAGAAACCTCTCTCTTTTCCACGCTGCTCAAGTTGTTTTCTGACCTCAAGAGGTCTAACCACACGACTCAGTAACTAAGGAGGCGATTAGATGTTTGTTTAATATCATTTTATTTGAAGTCGTTTCATTTTCTTCTTTTATCTCAGTCAAAGTTTTATCTTGATAGGATTTTTGCTGTCTTAACTTGAAAGACCGAAACAGGAAGTGCCCCGCTGGATGGACTCCGACACTTCCATAGACTTTTCTTTTTTCCAACGATCCACAAACGGCTTCCACAAAGCCGTTCCCTGCAGAAGCGCGACGTTCATCCCGCTGAGGAGTAAGAGACAATTCACTCCGTTCCTGTAAACCAGCACGTTCTCCGCTGTTACAGAAGAAAGGCGAAGTTTCAGTCCGTCAAGGCAGCAAGAAGAATTCGCTTCCTTTTCCGGTCCAGCGGCCGAGCCCGGAGCTCCGCTCGTGAAAGAGACCACGTGATTCACTGGCCCCGACACATTCGCGCAGACGCGCAGGCACATCGCGAGGGTTGTACAGTAAGAGACTTGATTATCTGGGCAGATACGTAGCATATTGTTTAATATTTGAGTGTATTTGTTTGTGGGACCTCCGTGTCTCATTGTTTAGCCACGACGATTCGGCTACTTCCGGTTCATTTCCGGTTACGGCCTTGTGCCACAGTTTTTAAGCGCTGTGACTAAACGTCTCCGGCTGCACTCGTTCCCGTCTGAAGAACCTTACATAGATTTTACCGTCAGACTTCAGCACACAACGCCGTTTGAGTGCTGAGCGGTAAAGTAAATGTAACTTGTTTCTGACGGTGTTTTTAAGAGCTTCTTTGAACTCTCCTTGCATGCCTTCTCTTCTCTCTCTCTCTCTCCTTCTAAACCGACCTATACACCCGTTCCGATCTGTATTTAGAATACAGTTCATGTAACAGTTAAATCTATATTTAAAGGGCCTGAAAACATCTGGCCGCCATTTTGAAGCCAAAGCTAAACCAGAACAAAGAATCCTTTGTTCCACCTCCTCCTTTGTGCCTCACACGTGGTCCGGCGGCCATTTGAGATTATTCATCGGTAGACCCGCCCTCAATTCTGGCTCTAAATTCATAACGAACCCGCCATTTTGTTTTGTAGTTTTAAGCCTAACATTGTCGGCCTCTATCTTGGATGTGACGTCACTACGTGACTGCGTCATCGCCACGCCCCCTTCCTTTTCTCTCTCGCTCTCTCACACACACACACACCCACACAGACACTTTGATAGACACAGACAGATGCATACACACTGTTGTGCAATAGGAGTAGACTTGACGTTGGCTAATTATTAATAATCATGAAATATGATTATTAAACTAATAAAAATTATCTATCAAAAATAATTACATTATTAATTGAAGATGATCAGTAATCAAATAACAATAAAACCACTAATGAGAAAATAGGAATTATCAATTAGAAAGTACAAGCTATCAATTAACAATGATAAGGTTATCAACCAAGAATAATGAAAATAATTAGTCAAAAACAATAAAATTATCAATTTAAGAATAATACTATCTATATTAATAATTGAGAAAGGGGGGCACCACCCTGGTTTCCAGGGACAAACGATGTCAAGCTATAATTATCAGTCTCATAATGATAAATGTCAAATTAATAATGTCAATATTTTAATATTAACGATTACTTAATAAACAGTGAAGGCTTCTAAGTTCGAGCACAGGCAATCATAATCCAGCTGCAATCACACACTTATGCACAAATAATCACAGACTACAGATACTTTAATTACAAAAGTATTTATTAAAAAGGGGAAATAAAGTTATAATGTTATTCAATGATTTATCATTTTAACAAGCTCCGATATTTCAAAGATAAACACAGCAGCAGCACTTATCACAATTCAGAAAATACATGTAAAACCTGCGGTCTATCTATGTAGGTCTGTCTCTGTGTGCGTGTGTCTGTGTCAAAGTGTCTCTCTGTGTGTATGTGTCTATGTGTGTGTATGTGAAATAAAGTTAGTGTTATTTAATGATTTATCATTTTAACAAACTCCCATATTTCAAAGATAACAACAGCAGCTTATCACAATTTAGAACACGCATGTAACCTCTGGTCCATCTATGTGTCTCTGTGTGTGTGTATCTGTCTGTGTCTATCAATGTGTGTGTGTGTGTGTGTGTGTGTGTGTGTGTGTGTGTGTGTGTGTGTGTGTGTGTGTGTGTGCGAGAGAGAGAGAAAAAGAAGGGGCGTGGCGATGACGCAGTCACGTAGTGACATCACATCTAAGATGGAGGCCGATCATGATTCGTGGAATCAAGGCCTAAAAACTCTCAAAATGGCGGATTGACTACAAAACAAGATGGCGGAGCCGTTATGAATTTAGAGCCAGAATAGGAGGAGAGAGGGAGAGAAGGCGTGGCAATAATAGACTCAAGATGGTGGTTTAACTTAACGTTATCCAAAATGGAGAATATGTTAATGACACCATGTGGCCGGAGCGCACACTGGTGGTCGTCACATGAATTACACAAAGGAAATTTTAGACAAAGAGAATTCTTATCTCTGCTTGGCTTTGGGGGCCGAATGGTTTCCAGATGTGTTCAGCCTCTCTAAGCATAGATTTAACTATGTGATATGACCTGTATTATAAATACAGATCGGAAGTGTGTATAGGTCGGTTTAGAAGGAGAGAGAGAGAGAGAGAGAGAGAGAAAACATGTAAGGAGAGTTCAAAGAAGCTCTTAAAAACACGCCAGAGATAGATTAACAGTGATTCACCCCTCAGCCCTCAAGCGAACGTTGTGGGCCGAGGTTCTGATCGGTGAAATCACTGCAGACTCACACAGACGTTAACAGTGCGGGCGGAGGCGCTTCTCGCGGCCCTATTTACTGTAACACAAAAACATTGCCAGCAAACCGGAAACCGGAAGTAGCGGCTCGGAGTAGTGGCCGGCTAAAACAATGGAACACTGAGGTTCCATCAACAAAATACACTCAAGTATTAAATCAATACGCTACGTATTAAAACTAACATCTGCCCAGACAACATAAGCCTCTCTTACTGTAACCATGGTTTCGTGGGGTGCATGCGCGTGGCGCGAATCTCCCGGAGGTTCAGTGAATCGCTTGAAGTCTCTCAGGCGGGCTCTCGTGAGCACCGCAGCTGGGCCGGAGCGGATCCGTCGTGCTCCGTGACGGGATGAGGCTTCGTCTTCTTCGGTAGCAGCGGAGATCGTGCTGCCTCACAGGAATGTGCGGCTGCTTGTAGCCGTTGTAGATCGTGTGGAGAAAGAATAAAAGTAAAGTCCGTGTGGAAAATGAAACAGTCTGAGATCGTTCCGCGGGTAATTTCCTGTTTCGGTCCTTCAAGTTAAAACAGGAAAAGTCCTTTCCAAAATAAAACGTCAACTAAGATAAAAGAATAAATGAATGAAATGAATTGAAATGAATAAAACAAACGTCTTATCGCCTCCATTAGCTTACTGGGTCGACTATGAAGACCCCCGGAGGGGGGGTCTAGTGGCGACGTCAGCATCGGAGGAAAAAGAAGAAAGGTTTCTGGAAGCACAGCCTTTTTAAGTCATGTTCCAGGTGACTCCCCCCTGGGAGGAGGGGTCAGGGGTCAGTGTGGCCCTCCAGCCAATTGAGTTGTCAGGATTTGGCCCCCAGGGGCGGGCTTACAGTGGGGACCCAGGAAGTGACCTGCTGCCACATGGGGATAAGGGCCCCATGCTGGATTTTTAAATGTAAGGGGTCTCCTGAAGCGAGTCTAAGGTTTTACGACTCTTTGTTCTAAGTCAGATCACTGGGCCTTCCCCAACAACACTCAGATACACATAGGTGGATACATGTGTCTTCTAAATTGTGATAAATGCTGCTGCTGTGTTTATCTTTGAAATATTGGAGCTTGTTAAAATGAGGAATCATTGAATAACATTATAACTTTATTTCCCCTTTTTAATAAATACTTTTGTAATTAAAGTATCTGTAGTCTGTGATTATTTGTGCATAAGTGTGTGAATACAGCTGGATTATGATTGCCTGTGCTCGAACTTAGAAGCCTTCACTGTTTATTAAGTAATCGTTAATATTAAAATATTGACATTATTAATTTGACATTTATCATTATGAGACTGATAATTATAGCTTGACATCGTTGGTCCCTGGAAACCAGGGTGGTGCCCCCCTTTCTCAATTATTAATATAGATAGTATTATTCTTAAATTGATAATTTTATTGTTTTTGACTAATTATTTTCATTATTCTTGGTTGATAACCTTATCATTGTTAATTGATAGCTTGTACTTTCTAATTGATAATTCCTATTTTCTCATTAGTGGTTTTATTGTTATTTGATTACTGATCATCTTCAATTAATAATTTAATTATTTTTGATAGATAATTTTTATTATTTTAATAATCATATTTCATGATTATTAATAATTAGCCAACGTCAAGTATACTCCTATTGCACAACACAAGCACAAGTTAAAGTTGGTGAAGTGATCAAGCTGTGGATTCCTCTGTGTCATCGTCCTGGTATTAAAATAAATGCTCTCCTGTTTAAACATTTGTTTTTGATTTGTCCTGTGTTAATACGTTTTTTTCATGTATTTTTTTGTTTTATTTGGATTATGGTTTTCATATAAGCCATGACTAGTTTCTACCAAACCCCACAGGAATTTTTACATTTTATTTATTTACTGGAAACAGTTCAATGCTTTGTGAAGCTGTCTCACCATTGATGTGCAGCCGACTTTAGTAATATCTCAAAGCATTGACCTACAGACAGGTTCACCACTTTTTCCCAGTGTCATTTTTCCCTATTTGCAGTGCGTTTGTGTATTAGCTTGTGTTGTCTCCTTCAAATTGATGAAGTTGTGTTTCATAATTTGCAGTGTGTTGGGCTCTCCGGGCTTCCATAGACATGGACAGAATAAAAAGGCCATTGTAACTTCATCTTTATGAAGTTTTTACGTTTCATTGTCAACCTCTTGACCAAGAATGAAGCCTTCTCTGTCCTTTGGGTTCTTTTCTTTTTCTGCGTCTTCAGGGCAGAGGGTGAAACAAGGTTGTGACATCCACACTGTTTTATCAGAGCTCAAACGCCCCATGATCCCTGTCCCTGAATCCATCTACATGTCTGAGGTCCCTCATGTTTTCTCCGTCAGGGATTTTTCTGTATTTGACGTGTTTTGCATTCTTCACAGATCACAACCCCCCCCCCTCTCTGTGATAAGCTCCCCCTCCTCCCACAATCTGCTTTGATCGTGCAACGTGTCTAACATCTCTGACCGCACTTCTTCATTTTGAACAACGCACTTCCCCTTTTAATTTTTTTTTTCCTCTCCAAGTATTCCGAAGTCATTGACTCGGTCTCAGTCTGTTTGGCCCGCGTCGATCTGCTCTGCCACGCACACACACGCACACACACACACACACACACACACACATACACACACGCATGTACAAACACACACACACACACACAAACACACACACACATACGTATGTACAAAAACACACACACACGCATGTACAAACACACACACACACATAAACACACGCACACAAACATAAACAAACACACACGCATGTACAAACACACACACACACACACAAACACATACGCACACACACACGCAAACACATATACGCACACACACACACGCACTTGTTCTGTTTCGTGTTCTTAGGTTTGGAAAGTTGAAGAAACGTGAAGTTGCACAGACTCAAAGACGTGAGGTACAGTATGTCTGTCATTCCTGCCCTCAGTTGTCTTACAGTTAGAGAGCTGACGTTTCAAAGAGAGAAGAAGCTGCTCGACTGACAGGTTCATGTCTGCGTCTCAGGCACGGAGGGTTTCCAACATTCCTCCCGAAGACGAGGACACTCTCAACAACCGAACTTCAAAAACAGTCAACATAGGAGTTAAGAACACAAGACCTCATCGTGTTCAGTTCATTAGCTTGTTTTACGTCATTTACAGATTTTTTCCCCTAGATTTTAATACTTTCATGACACGTCCAAGGACTCAACGCTACTATTACATTACAGACGTTAACTTACATTTGGCCAAACCAATGATTCCAGCCCAGAGCAGCAGGATCGTGACACCACGGAGACCTGCCATATCCAGGAGTTAGGGCGTGTTCCTGCCACGACCACACAGCAAAGTCCTAGAAGGGACCGACCGGCAGATCTCAAGCAACTGATCGAAGCTTAATTCCAATTCTCAACACGACTCTAAGAGAGAAGTAAGTTCTCAACATATGTTTTCTGTCCCATCAGGTGCCGCTTCTTCCTGGTCTTGTTCCCGAACCCTGAACCTCACTTCTGGTTTCAAGTCGAGCGAGTGCGAGTGATGTCACATCGAAAAGAGGCGGCCTTCACCTTATCGCTCAGTGACAGGAAGCTTCAAGTTAGGCTACGCCACCAAGAACAGGAAGTCTCAAGTCGCATCTTCACTTGCCTTTGCTGTTGGGCAATGTCTTTGTGGAACCACACGGCCTCATTCTCGACCTACATGTATGTAGGTCGAGAATGACCTTTGGTGGACAAAACTTGAAACCACATGGCCGCATGTGCTGGACCGAGCCTCCCGAACTCAGTCTTTCAGGGTGCAACGTGTTTTCTTTGTTCTGAGAAGGTCAAAGAACTCAGTCTCCCAGGAGGCAACAGGTTCCTTTTGTTACAAAGTCATGCATAAGTGTGAAAAGCAGGGCCTATATAAGACCAAGGTCTCCCCCAATTCTCTCTCTTTCTCCAATCCCTCTGAGGGCGGAAGGCTGCTCCAGCTTTCTTTCCAGCCACCAACCGAGGAGAGCACGTGGCCAGCCGCTTCTCCTGCATCTCCAAGGGGGGAAGCCGGGCTGCTCCAGCAACTCTTCTCTTCCCACCCAACAACCGGAGGTCAGAGGTGCAGTTTTCCAACTCATCTCTTCAAGGAAACCTCCACGCATCTCAAGCTATTTCCAAACTCCTAGTAGATACTTATTTTCCTGTAGGTAAGAACTAAGATTCAATAAGCAACTGAACTGCACAGCTCAACAGAACCGCGAAAGCAGAAACCGCACGAGCAAGAAGACTTCACACAACCGGCAGGACAAACTGCTACCGGAACTACAGCACTTTCTCCCTTTCCAAGGACTGGTAACATACTGGGCTTAATTAATTTACTAGACTAAGCAAGACTGTTCATTTGATTCTGTGTGGTGGTAATAAGTTTGATATGTGCTGTTTTATTGTGGTTACAAGTAAAATGAAAGTTAAATGCTAGATACGCTCTTTACAGGGTCTCTCTGACCCTTTCAGTTGTTCTGTTTAACATCCACACAGACACCACTGTTGTGCAATAGGAGTAGACTTGACGTTGGCTAATTATTAATAATCATGAAATATGATTATTAAAATAAAAATTATTTATCAAAAATAATTAAATTATTAATTGAAGATGATCAGTAATCAAATAACAATAAAACCACTAATGAGAAAATAGGAATTATCAATTAGAAAGTACAAGCTATCAATTAACAATGATAAGGTTATCAACCAAGAATAATGAAAATAATTAGTCAAAAACAATAAAATTATCAATTTAAGAATAATACTATCTATATTAATAATTGAGAAAGGGGGGCACCACCCTGGTTTCCAGGGACCAACGATCTCAAGCTATAATTATCAGTCTCATAATGATAAATGTCAAATTAATAATGTCAATATTTTAATATTAACGATTACTTAATAAACAGTGAAGGCTTCTAAGTTCGGGCACAGGCAATCATAATCCAGCTGTATTCACACACTTATGCACAAATAATCACAGACTACAGATACTTTAATTACAAAAGAATTTATTAAAAAGGGGAAATAAAGTTATAATGTTATTCAATGATTTATCATTTTAACAAGCTCCGATATTTCAAAGATAAACACAGCAGCAGCACTTATCACAATTCAGAAAATACATGTAAAACCTGCGGTCTACCTATGTATGTCTGTCTCTGTGTGTGTGTGTCTGTGTCAAAGTGTCTCTCTGTGTGTATGTGTCTATGTGTGTGTGTGTGAAATAAAGTTAGTGTTATTTAATGATTCATCATCTTAACAAACTCCCATATTTCAAAGATCACAACAGCAGCAGCATTTATCACAATTTAGAAAACACATGTATTCATCTATGTGTATCTGTGTGTGTGTGTGTGTCTGTCTGTGTCTATCAAAGTGTGTGTGTGTGTGTGTGTGTGTGTGTGTGAGAGAGAGAGAGAAAAAGAAGGGGGGGGTCGTGGCGATGACGCAGTCACATAGTGACGACACATCCAAGATGGAGGCCGACAATGTTAGGCTTAAAACTACAAAACAAAATGGCGGGTTCGTTATGAATTTAGAGCCAGAATTGAGGGCGGGTCTAGAGATGAATAACCTCCAATGGCCGCCGGACCACGTGTGAGGCACAAAGGAGGAGGTGGAACAAAGGATTCTTTGTTCTGGTTTAGCTTTGGCTTCAAAATGGCGGATTGACTACAAAACAAGATGGCGGAGCCGTTATGAATTTAGAGCCAGGATGGGAGGAGAGAGAGAGAGGAGGCGTGGCAATAATAGACTCAAAATGGTGGGTTAACTTGCGTTATTTAAGATGGAGTCTATGTTAATGACACCATGTGGCCGGAACTCACAATGGTGGTCGCCAGATGAATTACACAAAGGAAATTTTAGACAAAGAGAATTCTTATCTCTGCTTGGCTTTGGGGGCCGAATGGTTTCCAGATGTGTTCAGCCTCTCTAAGCATAGATTTAACTATGTGACATGAACTGTATTATAAATACAGATCGGAAGTGTGTATAGGTCGGTTTAGAAGGAGAGAGAGAGAGAAGGCATGCAAGGAGAGTTCAAAGAAGCTCTTAAAAAACACCGTCAGAAACAAGTTACATTTACTTTACCGCTCAGCACCCAAACGGCGTTGTGTGCTGAAGTCTGACGGTAAAATCTCTTTAAGGTTCTTCAGACGGGAACGAGTGCAACCGGAGACGTTTAGTCACGGCGCTTAAAAACTGTGGCACAAGGCCCTAACCGGAAATGAACCGGAAGTAGCCGAATCGTCGTGGCTAAACAATGAGACACGGAGGTCCCACAAACAAATACACTCAAATATTAAACAATATGCTACGTATCTGCCCAGATAATCAAGTCTCTTACTGTACAACCCTCGCGATGTGCCTGCGCGTCTGCGCGAATGTGTCGGGGGCCAGTGAATCACGTGGTCTCTCTCACGAGCGGAGCTCCGGGCTCGGCCGCTGGACCGGAAAAGGAAGCGAATTCTTCTTGCTGCCTTGACGGACTGAAACTTCGCCTTTCTTCTGTAACAGCGGAGAACGTGCTGGTTTACAGGAACGGAGTGGATTGTCTCATACTCCTCAGCGGGATGAACGTCGCGCTTCTGCAGGGAACGGCTTTGTGGAAGCCGTTTGTGGATCGTTGGAAAAAAGAAAAGTCTATGGAAGTGTCGGAGTCCGTCCAGCGGGGCACTTCCTATTTCGGTCTTTCAAGTTAAGACAGCAAAAAATCCTATCAAGATAAAACTTTGACTGAGATAAAAGAAGAAAATGAAACGACTTCAAATAAAATGATATTAAACAAACGTCTAATCGCCTCCTTAGTTACTGAGTCGTGTGGTTAGACCTCTTGAGGTCAGAAGACAACTTGAGCAGCGTGGAAAAGAGGCAGATTTCTGGGAGCACAGGGGTTTTGTTCTACCTGGGAGGTACCTGCCCCCCTGGAGGAGGGGTCAAGGGTCAGTGTTGCCCTCAGCCAATTAGATGTCAGGGTCCCGACCTTAGTGGGCGGGGATTCAACCTCAGTGGGCGTTTCAGAGTCTCATTTGGGTTTTTGCAGAGCGGCCTGCAACATCTCCCCACCAGGGCCTGCTGGAGGGGGGGGCACAGTGGGGGTTCAGGAGATGCTTTCCCCACCAAGGCGAGGCTCCAGGCTGTCTAGAGAAGGTGTGACTTAAGACTGAAACTGGTTGAACTGGTTTCAGCTGGGCCTTGTAGGCCTCAAGTATTTACAACCTATTGTTTGATGGTCACTCAGGACCTCACCCCCAACACCACGCATATCTCTACACCTACTTAACTACGTCCCCACTCCAGTAGGAGGGGGGAAAGCTGCTCTCCTAGGGGCCATCTTAAAGACCCACAGGAAGTTGTAACTTTCTTTCTTAACCACCATTTTGTGAGCCCCCCCATTCACATACACACACACACACACACACTCACATACACATCTTTGTTAGTAAGTACATTTTGTTGTGTTTTTATACTTTATTATGTTCATAATAAATGTTCCTTCATTAATGTTGCATAAGTGAATTTTGTCAACCGTTACAATGTCAAGAACTCTATAACCTTCACTGTTCATTATATAATCTTTAATAGTAAATATTGAGATTTCTAATTGAACTAGATCTAAATGAGACTGATCTTAATCAATAAATTGGCTATCGTTTCCCTTCTGTGAAGGGTGGTGCCCCGAGAGAACTTTAAACAAACTAAAGTTATGATTTAATATTCATATTTTAAATATTAATGTTTTATATTTTATTTTGATAACCAAATTTATTGAATGCCCAAAAGCACACCATCTTATGGTATCACTCCTAACCATTATTGCACAACATGAAACTGAAACTGTTCAGAATAATAAGAAGAGTTTAGCTTGAATTCAAGTTTTTTTTTAGCTGTATTACACTTTTGGAAACATGCTTAGTAGCTGAAGTTTAAACGCAGTTATAGAGTTGACCGACGAGTCTACGAAACAAAGACGAGAACCCAGAGATCAATTCACATCACATTTTTCTGTGGAAATAAGTTTGAACCCATTATAGGAACAGACAATGTTTCCAACAATGACCTCACATTTTTAGGACGATGATCTAAGTACGTATTTTCTCCTAAGACACTGTATGTCTTAAGACAACGTATGGTATTTTGTTATTTCCACTTCTGAGAGTATACTATAGATTCTTCTAATCAGGAAGTGGGTAGGTAAGAAGCATCATGTTACATTACATTACATGTCATTTGGCAGACGCCTTTTATCCAGAGCGACTTACAATTAGCTCATTCAACATCTATGAGTGGCCATTTTTGTAGGTATTTCAGTATCTTGCCCAAGGACACTTCGGCATGCAGATGGGGAGGAGTGAGGATTGAACAGCCTACCTTTTTGTTGGATGACCACTCTACCCCCTAGGCCACAACGTTCATGCAATTCACACAAGGCGCTTATTATTGTGTGGTACTGGTACAGTATTAAGTATTTAGAGATCAGACAACTTTATGGTTTTGTTCACCAGTGTCCTGTTTCCAAAGAGTTCATTCTAAACATCTATAATGTGACTTAAAATGTGTCAAATTTCAGTTATTTTCCACAGCTCCATGTGTCGACTAAAACAAATATACAATCATCTGCCACAACGTGAAACTGTACTGTTAGTATCATGGTCTGTTATCAGTTTAATTTGCACGTATCTAGTGTTAACAGATTGTTAAACTCATACCTCATTCCTCCCCTAAACTTAAGGGAGGGAGATTCAACAAACCAACAAACGTTTAAACAAACCAACACACAAAAGGACAAGGGCATACAGTAGCTTCCTCGTTGGACGTAAAAAGCAAAGTATATGTAAACTTCAGCGTCCACGGAAAATAGTGTTGATTGTTCTGGGTTCAGTCTGAGCAGGAAAGTGACGTGAACAAAAACGTATCACTAGCAAACAGAGAAACGTGTTTTCATCCTGGACGTGTGGACTGCAGGAGGGACAATCGTGTGTTGCTCTGGATCACTGGCCCTTTCAAAGTGTCTCAGTACTATCATTAGTATTATTTATGTATTTTTTACAATGGAGAATTAGGGCCATATGAAGAAAAACAAAAGACTCCGGTCTTAATCACATTATGTGCTGACAGTGCTGCAAAGTGTCCTAAATGTCCATGTGTGTTTCTCGCTGCTGTGTGACAAACTAACCACAAACAGAAAAAGAGAGAACGCGTGGCCGGACAAATGACGCAGCCACTGACAACTACAACCACGATATCCCCCTGCAACACTGGTTCCTTTTTTACTTCAGAAGAAAAAAGGTGAATATTGATATTAACTGGAACTGCAGCTCTGTCGTTTAGCAATTTTACAAAAGAAACAGACAAAAGTACAAGTACCTCAAAGTAAAAATGTGGAAATTGCCAAAATGGCCACTTAATGCAAAATAGCAGGCTTCCTGTTGCGTGTTTCAAATTGCACCTATAGACTTTTTTGTTTGTCTGGTTATGATACACCTGTGTATCAATTTTTGTGAAGATCGGTCAATGTGAACAGGCTCTGGGGGTCTCGGGGGGGGCGGCACCGTTGAGCTATTTTCCATGCCCATTGAAAACACCTCCAGAATACGTACATTTTCACCACTTTTTAATTTTCTGCAAATGTTTGTAAAAATTTGAGCATGTTAAAGCCCTCAAAAAGCCAATTCATTTGCCTGAATAATAATAATAATCCTTACAAGTTCAATAGGGCCTCACCCTGTCCGGTGCTCGGGCCCTAATAATGTAGAAGTAGAAGACGGAGAATTAGATTAAAGAAGTAAAGGTGAAGTGGAATAAACTAATGTAGAAGTAGAAGAAGAAGAATTGGACCAAAGAAGAATAAGTGAACTAGAAAATTCCTCCTGCCGAGAAATTTCGAATGGGTGCCTTCTGCGGCCGGGTCCAAAAGAGACTTTTTGCTTTTTCTGGGGAAGAGAGACAGACTGTGTCAATTTGAGAGAGAGAGAGAGAGACAGAGAGAGAGAGACCCAGAGAGAGAGAGAGAGAGACTGGTTGGTTTAAAAGAGAGAGAGAGAGACTTGATCCAGTAGGTGGTGCTATCACTAACACTGACACTCTGCTCTACTCACTGCACCATTACTAATTTTGATCAACACCTCTGAGGTAGTAAATCTAATTAGACTAGAGGACAATGATAATAATAATAATAGTAAATTGTTGTAAAGAAGAAGAAGTAGACCCTCCTCCTTCTCTCCTCTTCCTTCTGTCCTCATTCCTCTTCCTTCTCTCCTTCACCCCTCCTCTCCTTTTCCTTCGATCCTCTCCTTCATCCCTCCTTCTCTCCTCTTCCTTCTCTCCTTCTCCTCTCCCTTCACCCCTCATCCCTCCTCCTTCTCTCCTCTTCCTTCTCTCCTCATTCCTCTTCCTTCTCCTTCTCTCCTTCACCCCACCTTCCTTCTGTCCTCATTCCTCTTCATTCTCTCCTTCACCCCTCCTTCTCTCCTTTTCCTTCTCTCCTCTCCTTCACCCCTCGTTCTCTCCTCCTCCTTCTCTCCTCTTCCTTCTTTCCTCATTCCTCTTCCTTCTCTCCTTCACCCCTCCTTCTCTCCTCTTCCTTCTCTCCTTCTCCTCTCCCTTCGCCCCTCATCCCTCCTCCTTCTCTCCTCTTCCTTCTCTCCTCATTCCTCTTCCTTCTCCTTCTCTCCTTCACCCCACCTTCCTTCTGTCCTCATTCCTCTTCATTCTCTCCTTCACCCCTCCTTCTCTCCTTCATCCTTCTCTCCTCTCCTTCACCCCTCGTTCTCTCCTCCTCCTTCTCTCCTCTTCCTTCTCTCCTTCACCCCTCCTTCTCTCCTCATTCCTCTTCCTTCTCCTTCTCTCCCTCATCCTTCTCTTCTCTCCTCTCCTTCTCCCCTTATTCCTCTTCCTTCTCCTTCATCCTTCTCTTCTTTTCCTTCTCTCCTCTCCTTCAGCCCTCCTTCTCTCCTTCCCCCTCCTTCACCCCTCCTCTCCTTCATCCTTCTCTCCTCTCCTTCACCCCTCCTTCTCTCCTCCTCCTTCTCTCCTTCACCCCTCCTTCTCTCCTTCACCCCACCTTCCTTCTGTCCTCATTCCTCTTCCTTCTCTCCTCTCCTTCACCCCTCCTTCTCTCCTCTTCCTTCTGTCCTCATTCCTCTTCCTTCTCTCCTTCACCCCTCCTTCTCTCCTTTTCCTCCGATCCTCTCCTTCACCCTTCCTTCTCTCCTTCTCCTCTCCCTTCGCCCCTCATCCCTCCTCCTTCTCTCCTCTTCCTTCTCTCCTCATTCCTCTTCCTTCACCTTTTCTCCTTCACCCCACCTTCCTTCTGTCCTCATTCCTCTTCCTTCTCTCCTTCATCCTTCTCTCCTCTCCTTCACCCCTCCTTCGCTCCTCTTCCTTCTGTCCTCATTCCTCTTCCTTCTCTCCTTCACCCCTCCTTCTCTCCTTCTCTCCTTTTCCTTCGATCTTCTCCTTCACCCCTCCTTCGCTCCTCTTCCTTCTGTCCTCATTCCTCTTCCTTCTCTCCTTTTCCTTCGATCTTCTCCTTCACCCTTCCTTCTCTCCTCTTCCTTCTCTCCTTCTCCTCTCCCTTCGCCCCACATCCCTCCTCCTTCTCTCCTCTTCCTTCTCTCCTCATTCCTCTTCCTTCTCTCCTTCACCCCACCTTCCTTCTGTCCTCATTCCTCTTCCTTCTCTCCTTCACCCCTCCTTCTCTCCTCTCCTTCACCCCTCCTTCTCTCCTCCTCCTTCTCTCCTCTTCCTTCTGTCCTCATTCCTCTTCCTTCTCTCCTTCACCCCTCCTTCTCTCCTTTTCCTCCGATCCTCTCCTTCACCCTTCCTTCTCTCCTCCTTCTCTCTTCTCCCTTCGCCCCTCATCCCTCCTCCTTCTCTCCTCTTCCTTCTCTCCTCATTCCTCTTCCTTCTCTCCTTCACCCCACCTTCCTTCTGTCCTCATTCCTCTTCCTTCTCTCCTTCACCCCTCCTTCTCTCCTATCCTTCACCCCTCCTTCTCTCCTCCTCCTTCTCTCCTCTTCCTTCTGTCCTCATTCCTCTTCCTTCTCTCCTTCACCCCTCCTTCTCTCCTTTTCCTCCGATCCTCTCCTTCACCCTTCCTTCTCTCCTCCTTCTCTCTTCTCCCTTCGCCCCTCATCCCTCCTCCTTCTCTCCTCTTCCTTCTCTCCTCATTCCTCTTCCTTCTCTCCTTCACCCCACCTTCCTTCTGTCCTCATTCCTCTTCCTTCTCTCCTTCACCCCTCCTTCTCTCCTATCCTTCCTTCTCTCCTCTTCCTTCTGTCCTCATTCCTCTTCCTTCTCTCCTTCACCCCTCCTTCTCTCCTTTTCCTCCGATCCTCTCCTTCACCCTTCCTTCTCTCCTCCTCCTTCTCTCCTCTCCCTTCGCCCCTCATCCATCCTCCTTCTCTCCTCTTCCTTCTCTCCTCATTCCTCTTCCTTCTCCTTCTCTCCTTCACCCCACCTTCCTTCTGTCCTCATTCCTCTTCCTTCTCTCCTTCACCCCTCCTTCTCTCCTCTCCTTCACCCCTCCTTCTCTCCTCCTCCTTCTCTCCTCTCCCTTCACCCCTCATCCATCCTCCTTCTCTCCTCTTCCTTCTCTCCTCATTCCTCTTCCTTCTCCTTCTCTCCTTCACCCCACCTTCCTTCTGTCCTCATTCCTCTTCCTTCTCTCCTTCACCCCTCCTTCTCTCCTCTCCTTCACCCCTCCTTCTCTCCTCTTCCTTCTGTCCTCATTCCTCTTCCTTCTCTCCCTCACCCCTCCTTATCTCCTTCTCCTTCTCTCCTCATTCCTCTTCCTTCTCTCCTTCACCCCTCCTTCTCTCCCTCATCCTTCTCTCCTTTTCCTTCTGTCCTCACCTTCCCCCCTTATTCCTCTTCCTTCTCCTTCATCCTTCTCTTCTTTTCCTTCTCTCCTCTCCTTCTCTCCTTTACCCCTCCTTCTCTCCTCCTCCTTCTCTCCTCTCCTTCACCCCTCCTTCTCTCCTCTCCTTCTCTCCTTTACCCCTCCTTCTCTCCTCTCCTTCTCTCCTTTACCCCTCCTTCTCTCCTCCTCCTTCTCTCCTTGTCTCCGGATCAAGTCCCCGGATCCTCCGCAGCTTGTCTCCACTTCGACCCTCCGCACAGGCTCAGCTAACCGGCGCGGATCCGAGCGAGCACCCGGAGTAATGTGAGCGACCTCCCGTATCTTCAACCACCGACTGTCGCTCGAACGTCCCTGCCCCTGCGAGGAAGAGGAGGAGGAAGAGGAGGAAGAGGAGGAGTTCATCTACCGGGTCGTTACCCGTCGTTACCCGCTCACAAGACCGACTCTGCTGCCGGTAAGGAAGTGAAGCTCCGACCCTTTAGCACCGCTAGCATCGGAAGTGTGGTTAGCCTGCTAAGCTAGCAGCTAGCTTCAGAACACCGTCACTCGGCTAGCGAGCTAACTCGGCTAGTAGCCGACAATAGAGCCGCGTTTACCGGCGTGTGGAACCAAACACGAGTCGGTGATTACGGTCAGTTGCGTCTGTATTTAATACATAATCCTGATAAACTGTCGCTAGCATCATCGGTGAACGGGGGTTAGAGTTAGCAGCTAGGCTAGCAGGCTACAACTCGTGAAGCTAACCCCATGTTAGCTTCCACCTCCACCACACTGTTCAGGTTATCGTGACCTGTGGGAAGCAGCTGCTCTGTTTCTGATGATTAATCAATCACCAGTTATCATTATTATACATTAATTCATCAACTCGTAGACAAAGTGACTGAGGATTCTCTCTGTAATCTGCTGAATCCAGGTATGACGCGTTGACTTTGTTGTTTTCCATCGTCACTGCTGAATCTACACAACTGTTTCATATTTAATTCCAGAGAAAATATGTGAATCAAAATATATCGTTTGTCAGATTATGTCTTGTTCACTACGTATCTCACAGCTGTAGTTACTGATATGATCCACATCTCATTCTAATATAACTGAGTTCTTATACAGGTAATATAACAATACAGCTCTTACTCTGGAAATTCAATTAACAAATAGAAACAAGTTCATATATCAAATCATATCACATTTCATTATTTTGCTCCTTTCTGTGTAGAACCTACGAGTTGGTTTTCTGTCTAGTATGAAGCAAAACATTAAATATTAATGTTATATATATATAAAAAGCCAAACAACATATTTTATATATTTTCTTTTATTGTTAAACGTTTCCTCTCTTTTAGGTACAAATTCTTGTTTTTTTCTTTGCTGGTTTGGTCCTCGCTCTTTCTTCTCTTTCTTCTCTTTGTTCTTATTTGTGTGAAACAATGCAAAGTGTTGTTGTTGTAATGCAACTTAGACCCATTTCTTTCTACTGCCAGACAACACATGGTCAAATATCCTGATCAAACAGGTTCAGGAAGTAGTAACAACAAAATCTAATGAGTCACTCCACCTCATACAGCATGAGCTCAGTGTGGTCTCACTTTAAATCCAACATAAGAATAGGTTGAAATATTTTCTATTAATCCACAAGAATGATTTTATTGTCACAGGGAGTTCCACATAGTGAAGGAAGATTAGGCAGATTTTAAACGTTTTGTCCTGTGAAAGCAACAATGCAAGAATTAGAAATTCTTTGCTCAGATGCAGATATGATGGTCGTGTTTAACAAATAATGCTGAGTCAATGTTCACATTTAGAGAAGGGATGTATCTTAGTGTGAAGTGAAGGTGAAACACACCGCCTAGTGAAGCATAAACCACATCACAGAGAAGGTTTGCATCATTCTGCACTTCATATATATTTCCTCAGGTAAATGTTTACAAGTTATTTTCCATAATTTCCTCTAGTATCAGCTCAGAAGAAGAGATGCCTCAGAAACAGAAATCCCGACGCTCCTGGTTGGAGTTGAAACAAGCTGGAAACGAGCGCTTCAAGACGGGTCAGTATGGCGAGGCCAGCGGTCTGTACAGCGAGGCCATCCGGGAGCTGGAGAAGGCCAGTGAGTACTCAGCCGTCTCCCGAGGACTGTGTGAAGTCTAAACACAACTGGGTTTGTTTATGAAGACTTTGGTTCCTCTTTGATTTTAAAGATCCTTTTTTCCCCTGTTAAGGTGAAAAGAGGCCGGAGGATTTGGCCATTCTGTACTCGAACCGTGCAGCCAGCTACTTGAAGGAAGGAAACTGTGCAGAGTGTGTGAAAGACTGCAACATGTAAGTGCTTTTATACCCATCAAATTCACATCTTAACTTTCAGGGTCTTTTGGAATCTGGGACTCATTTTCTTATGAAGCTCAGATTTCCATAAGAAGAAGCATCACTATCACAATGTTACAGTTTGAAGGATTTGCTCCCCGAACAGCACTGATCACCGTCTGGCTTCCTGCCTAGGGTTGCAAAATTTCGGGAATATTCAAAGTTGGAAACTTTCCATGGGAATTAACAGGAATATACAGGAATAAACTGGAAATGTTGTGGGTAATTTATACTAACTGTATTTACCTTTTCATATACAGACATAAATATAAACATTTTGTTGTGTCATAGGCTGATTTGAGCCCTGAGGAAACTTTGGGCACTTGACTATATGCTTCTGCATCGTTGTGTCATTCTTAACATAGGTCTTTGCACATTATTTGCTAATGTACACAGCCTTTCCTTCTACATTGGATGAGGTGAAATGTCTCCACACATGAGAGAGTGCACGTGGCATTGTTCTGTAGAATAAGATGAGAAAAAAGTTTGTAAAAAAACACTAATGCAATGCCAGAGATATAAATAGTTAACTAAACAATTGGAATCGTCTGTATAAATTAGGGCTGGGCAAGTTAACTCGTTTTAACCGAGTTAACTCAAGTGATGAGTTAACTCGATTAATTATTTTATCTCGCATTCACTCAGGTTTGATTATTTATTGTTTTATTGTGAAAGTCAGGCTTTTATTTTGTGAAAGTCTGTTGCTGACTGCTGCAGAACAGGAAAAAGGAAAATAATTGGCGGATAAACAATCGAGTTAACTCATCACTTGAGTTAAATTAGATTAGATTAGATTTCTTTATTTATCCACACAACGGGGAAATTCACTTGTTACAGCAAAAAAGAGAAAAACAGAATTTAAATAACAGTGCCGAAGCAACAATAAAAAAGAAAGATCAAAATATATACACTACTAAACTACACATAATGAGAGTAAAAATATACAGAAAACAAAAACAAAAAACAACCTGCAAAACAGACACTGTGCAAAAGCAGGTACTGGGGAGAAAGTGGAATGATGTAAGTGTTATTGTAATTAAAACGAGTTAACTTGCCCAGCCCTAGTATAAATATTTAACAATTGATGGATTAATGAATGGAAATAGTCTAGATGAACAGATGAACAACCCTCAATCAGCATGCTAATACATTTTCCACAGTAATATCATCGAAACTTACCTGACTAGTCCTGCACTCTACAGCAGGCCTCAAACTCAACGTGCAGTGTTTGCTGCATTCCATACAACTTTAAAATAGAGTTTTGAATGATGTTTTTATTGCTCAGCGTTTAATTTGCGTATTATGGACAGTTTCCGGAAATTTACTTTGATTAAAGGTCTAACTTATGCTGTGTATGTGCGTCAGGTCTCTGGAGCTGCAGCCGTTTAACGTGAAGTCTCTGCTTCGCCGTGCGGCTGCGTCCGAGGCGGTGGAGCGGTACCGGCTGGCGTACGTGGACTACAAGACGGCTCTGCAGATCGACTGCAACATCGCAGCCGCTCACGAAGGCACCAACAGGTACCTGGTCTGCGCTAGGGACGCCATGTTCGTTATACAGGGGCTGGCAAAAGAATCAGAACCCTGAGTTTTTTTAGGTTTATCCACGTTTATCTGTCTACACAAGAACTACACAACCTGTTTCTGTGAACACACGTGGAGCATGAGCAGATCTGGACAAACTAGCGTAATCCTGCGGTGAAAACCTTACCACCTCGGTGGTGGACGATTCAATGCTCTTGACAGATTCTTCCTGGTGATGAACGCACTCCGGATGTTGGGTCAAACCGAGGCGGTTCAGTTTAGAAGCTCCTCACACGGTTCTCACTCTGTGCCTTGTCTCCACAGGATGTCGAAGGCGCTCACAGAGTCGGACGGTCCCTCATGGAGAGAGAAGCTTCCTCCCATCCCCACGGTTCCTCTGTCCATCAGAGAGAAGCTCAACCAGCAGACCACAAACAACCTCCTGATCCCAACCCCGGCGCCGCAGCAGAACGGCAGCAGAGAAGCAAAGAAAAAGGGTGAGGGCATTAACCTTTTACACTCAACTGGATTTGTAATTTATATTTAACTTTAATGATCTTGTTGTTTTGACTAAATTAGTCAATCATAACATAAGCATGGATTAAAGTTTTCCGTCGCTAGGACGGATTTCCGTCAACTCCGCTCGCATAAGGCGTAAAAAGCCGAGTATAAATCGGCCTTCCGGAGTCGCATTTCCGGTTTCATACCCGGAAACCACGGGAGATTTAGAAGAACGAATATAGACCAAACTAGAAGAGCACTTGGCAGAAAAGATCCGAAACTATGAACACTAGTATAACCCGTCACTGACCGGCGGATTTGTCCGCCAGAAAAAGGCTCTGAGGAGCCGCCGTGGCGATGTATATAAACGTGTGCCACACACGAAGAAGAGCCGACTTCAACAAAAAACATGACTCCGCCTAGTGGTCTGGCGATGAATTGCATGGCAACACGCGCCACTGTAGGGGAACTATAAACCAAAACGAGTCCGTAGAAGCTGCGTGCGTGCGTGCGTAAAAAACGACTATAAATCGGCCTTAAAAATGAGATCGATGCAGATCCGAAGAGAAAAAAAAATAGGGGGGTGGGGTGTAACACTGATATGATTTGCAATAACTTCACCAATCAGCTGTGATTTTTTTAACCTTTTGTTTGTGAACCATGCCTTGCGTCTTTCTCATGTTTGAATGGATAAGTTGACGCGGCATTTAAAAAAAAAATCCATGCGTTGGCATATAATTGTTCTTGAAAGCATTGTGGAAATAAATGCTTGCTCTGACAACTTGTGCAGACGTTTTGTCATTTATAGCCCATTAACTAGAATGGTGAAGTCTTGCAGAAAAATATTGGTTTAATGCCCTAGCTTTAAACTAGTAAGTGATAATGGACCACGTGAAGTTCAAATATCGAGGCGGTAAGCAGCCACGACCCAAAGTGAGTGCCGATTTTTTTTTTTCAGTCAGATGATTTTTTTTTGCTTTAATCCCTGCATAAGCCATGTTTCATGGAACTGCCACGAGTAAGAAAACATTCTTCTTCAGCAGTTTCCATACTTAAATCATCCAGTGGCAACAAAAAGTCACGTCTGCACATTTGTCCACAAATTCTTCCGTCAGGAAAAAGATGTTCTCTCTCTTTGACCTAATTATTCTGATCTTTTCTTTCTATATTTCGTTTCCTCAGCTCCCAGTGATAAGAACATGAAGAAAGCCCAGGCCCAGAAAGAAGAAGGTAACGCTCTGGTGAAGAAAGGAGAGTTCAGAAAGGCTATAGAGAAATACAGCCAGAGCATCAAGAACAACCCCACTGAGATCACCACCTACACCAACCGGTGGGTCCAGCTTTACTTCTACCCTTCAAATGGCGCTCAAGTTTAATTTAAAGAGTTTTCTCAGCTGAGAGTCTGAACCAAGCTTCATGTCTCGGTTCCGTTGCTGCATCTTGTTTGTTTCCCCTCACAGTCGAATCTTAAATCTGTGTCAGCGCCTCAAGTTTAAACAGATTTTATTATGCAGAACATTACATCACAGAATTCAGCTCAATGTTCCTTCTGGCTTTCTCAGAAAGTCTGAACCATCAAACGATGAGTTCACACTGCAAACGCACCAAACCGGTTCGGTTTGATCTGGACCGAGACAAACGGTTTTGATCAGTTTACATTTTTTGTCTGATGAACTTTTCACAGACCTGCTGCAAAGTCTGAAGGTCAGAACCAGACCGAGTGGCTGTGAAAGAGCTTTCAGACAAAACATGAATTAATACTTTTTAAATTAAAGTGAATATTTAGTTAGTCCAATACGAGTCATTTCTTTTTTAAAAAAATATATAAATAGTAGTTTTAGTATTAGTTGTATTCTTCAGTACGTGTTTGGTCAGAAACTAAGGTCTCTGATGGATTGTGTGTGTTTGTGTGTTTGTGTGTGTGTGTGTGTGTGCAGGGCGCTGTGTTACCTCTCAGTGAAGCAGTACAGCGACGCTGTCAGAGACTGTGACGACGCTCTGATGATCGACAGCGGCAACATCAAGGCTCTCTACAGGAGAGCTCAGGCTCACAAGGAACTCCAGGTGAGCGCCGCACTCTTCTTCCCTTCCCGATTCTGACACAGAGGCAATCAGACTGTCGGGAGCGTCTGTGCGTAGGTGCTGAGGGCGGACGACGGAATCAAATCGTTTCCTGCCTGGATAATTACCCATGATTCCCCTGACAGCTTCCCCTCGTCAGTGTTCCTCACAGAGAGCGGTCACGGGGCGGTTAGCTCCGCTCGCACAGCTCCACACAGAGCAACCATCCACTGTTTGGTTTGAGTTGAGTGAGAGAGACTCTTTATACAGCCAGTCCACGGGATTAGTTAATATCTGCTGTATCACACTGTTAATCTGGTATTAACCCATCAAAGGACCAGATGGAACACGAGCCTGAATCTTTCCTGTGAAACATCTGTGAGCTTCTGCCTTTTACAGCTGGATGATGTGTTTTCACTTTTAGGACAAATGAGCAAAGACATTATTCACTGAAATTCATGTCTGGGAGAAATCATGGGAAATTTGTTTTGCTTATTTCAGACAGTTTTAACTGAAGCAGAGTAACGGCCTTTTACTTTGATGAAAACAACGACATGTGTTTAAAAGCCAGATCTCAGTTCCCTGGGATAGTTTGAAGAGGGTCTCACTGACGGCAGCCATCAGGCCCGGCCCCCCGCCAACCTGGTTTAGTTCCACTTTCTAAACTTGTGTGTTTTTCCTGCAGGATCCTAAGACGTGTGTGGACGACCTGAACAACCTGCTCCACGTGGATCCAAAGAACATGGCTGCACTGAAGCTGCTGGAGGAAGTGCAGATGATGAAGTGAGGAAGCATCCGGGCGTGCGGAGGCAGCGGAGAGGACGACGGGTTAATGGTGTTTTTATAAGAGTCGTAAAGCAGCCGAGCCGCGGCGCCGCGCAAACGGCAGAACGTGCGTTTCCCAAAAGCTCCTCCACCCTGAACTCGTGTTCACTCTCAAACATTAGTTCGGACTCGAGACGCTTCTGGAGGAAGAGGAGAAGCGACGCGGCCGCGTTCAGCCTCGGGAACGTTTACCAGTTCAAGTTAAAAAGCAAAAACTATAAACACACACGATAACTGCAACTATGAAACACGTAAAAATGAAGTTCAGTGCTAAAGCTCTGTCGACACGAAAAAACTTCAGCACTGAAAGTTCATTCTTCTTATTTACAACCTGAGATATTAAAGTATTTCCTCAAGTGCAACAAAACTGACGGCTCATACGTTTATATTCGTGCAGTCACATCATTCAACATCAGTTCTGGGTTTGAGGGAAACTGGGACATAAATTAACTTAATTAATATTGAAAAGTTCAGAAATCAGTCATTTTGATCGACAATCAGTCCAAAACAAAAACCCATTAAAGTGGATCAGAGTCTTCACAGTTGAGAAGCTGTAACCGAAGAATAGTTCCGAGGCTTTTTGCTTTTAAAATTTGACGAAACAGATTTTCAAAACCTGCGTAAATGTATTTACATGAATGTTGCTCCACAAGTTGGATCCTTATCGCTGCTGATTTCTGAGTAGAACCAAATGAAAATAATGTTTTGGAGCCTGACACATTAAGCGGTAAAACAAATTACAGCCTTATCAGCAGAAATATATACGAAAAAAAATTCCTAAGATGTTTTCAAACTCATGACGAAGAAATTAAATTGATTGTATTTGGCTTAAACTATGAAACGTTTTAATAAATAACTTAAAACAAAAAGAGAAGATCCAATATTTAGAAGACGAGTTCAGAAAATGAGCAGAAATGCCCCCCCACTGTATTTATTCTGTGAAAGGATGACTCAGCTGGAAACTACTGACGGAAACAATCATGTTCAAACATTGGTGTTAATAACGGTTTATTCCATATTTCATTTACAAGCCAGTTTTTTCATATGTTTTACTTATTTATCCTACGTTTGTTTTTTTCTGAGGTTTTGATTTCATGTGAGAGTTTGACATTTTCTCCAGTTGGATTTTCACGTAAACAGACTAAAGCTGGTAAATCCAACGATAAAAAGGCCGACGCAGCATCAGTCTTTAGTCGTTTGCTCAGTTTTGCACATTGATTTCTAAGCGTCAGTCCAGCCCGTCCCCTAGCGCCACCTGTTGTGCTCGGCAGGAAGTGTTCTCACCTTCTCTCGTCAGCTCAATCCTCCGTTTCACTTGTTCATTTCATTAGATTTAAAGCATCTGTTGGTTCCGGTTCCGTGTGAACGACTCAAACACGTTTTCAGATGTGTCTTCATCCAATGTACTGTCGGGTTTTTTTCTCTTTGTTCTATTGTGAAATATGTGCGGGCTGCTCTGGATTTAGTTTCCTCTGATCTGTTCAAGTATCAAACATCAATTTATGTCTCAGAAAACAGAAGGAAAACAAACGAAAGGCCCTGAAGTTTACGAGGAGGAACATATCTGCGTTTGTTGGTGTTTGAAAGAGTCGAGACGCTGTGCGGTGGGAAGATGTTCACGTTAGAGATTCTTGGTTTTATCACATTTCTGTTCTTGTAACTTGTTCGACCTGCTTCTGTTTTAACTGCAAATAAAGTGCAAAGATCTGAATTCACAGTGTTTCCTCAAGTCTTTAAACATAGAACCTGTGAATCTCTCAAACACAGATTCTTCAACACTCAGCAGATGCTTAGCTTAGCATAAAGACTGGAAACCAAGGGAAACAGCTAGCCTTGTTCTAGGTTTTATTTCTCTCACTGCTGAGCTCATTGATCTCATTCTAGTGACTGAATTACTCCTTCAGTTTTAAATATCACTTTATTTTACCTCCAGCTCTTCCTAGTTTTAAATGATTAATGTTCTATAATAAAGCTTATAACATGTTAATCAGTGAACTTTAGAATTAATATTAATCAAACAGTTGTGATCTCTGAAAGTGACTTAATGAGTTTCATCATTTACTGGGAGGAGGATTTTTACTTTCTCTTCTGTTTGTTCTTTAGCAGGATTACATAAGAACACTTATGCAGATTATCGTGAAACTTAATGAAACGATGTGTTGTGTGTCAGGAAGGAACCTTCTCAAAGTTTGTGTGGATGTAGGAACTTATTTTCACTTTCTTTAACATTGTGTTGTCGGGCGTTTTTCAACATATACATAATTCACTGACGTCACAGTATCTCTTTACTGTTACGTCAGTTACTCATTAATGCTCTGACACCAGATTAATGAGCGTGAGGGCGTGGTCACACACGCCAACTGAACACAGGAGGTCAAAGTTCACTGAAGTTGATCTGCCCCTGTGACACAGGGATTTGCTTCACCACAGGAAGTGAAGTGACCGAGCCCTTGTTCTCAAACAACTGAACTAGTCCTGGTCAGAGAATAAAGACATCAATAATAGTAATAACATCCACAGAGTTTTACAGTTTCTATGAAATATAAAGCTTATGAAACCACATTTAATTTCAATGATGGAAATACTTGCTTTTAAATATACTTTTAAAAGTACTTGCTGAGAATTTCCTCTTCTTGAATACAATGATCTACGGCGTCATTACCTGTGTATCCAGTTTAATATAGGAATAGTACAGACTCATATCTATTACCTGGACAGAGCGTATCTAATGTCTGAGTCTGAGTCAGGTGGTTCATGCTGCTGCAGGAGGCGGAGTCTAATGTCACCTGTCCACTCTGATTGGATCAGTCGACCCCTTCCGCTCTCGTTTTTGAAAACTTTAAAAAATATTTAGAAAACAATGTGACCATGAAAAAGTGGTTTGTAAAAAAAATGCAGTGGAGCAGGAAGTACAGATACACAGAAAAGTACCTGAAAAAACACCTTATGAAGTATAAGTACATGGAGTGAATGTACTTTGTGGTCAGTGTGAGCTTTCTCAGCAGATAACAAACATCACTCCCTGAAGTCGTAAAACAAACAGAAGTTGATTCAACTCAGATTTAACAGACGTTTCAATCAGTGTGTGACTCACATTCACTGACTCAGTGTCAGTGAGTCTTCACCCCCCCCCCCCCCAGGCTCATGTTCACTGTGGAACAACCAGCAGAGGAATCACTGAATCACACAGAACCAATCACATGTCACAGGGCCAGGAGAGGGGATTGGTTCAACGAGTGAAAGACAATATCTCTGAACCAATCCATGACCTGGATCCGTGTCTGTGCTCAGGTTCAGTTCAGAGGAGAAAGAAATGGATCCTGTCAATATTCATTTTTATCCCTCATGTAAGAATCTGTCCTGGTTGTGTTGCAAAAAGCGAGTTTACACACTAAGTGTCTTGTGTCCTGAACTGAGAGGCAGAGAGAAAACACGTCTTCAACTTTAGTTTGGATAAAAATAACACATTTCCAGAAAATGGATCCTGTAATGTACGATTATACTCGTATAAATCCATGAGGTTACCACAAGTTACATTTCAGACTTTCTAAGTCCATAATGAATGTAGTTAAAGATTTATATGACAGATATGAGGGAATATCAGTCCCAGAATTACTGACACTGCCATAATTGGAGATTAACTGAAATAATCTGGTAACATGTCCATTAATCTAAAAAAGGAACCCTCTCCCACAGACAAATCAAGTGAACTGAGATTAAATCTGTAGTCGATCATTCATTTATTCCCTGTTGGTCTGATTTGTAGTTTTATTTCAGCTTATTAATACTGAGAAAGAACTACAACACAGACACATCACACACGATGCTCGAAGCAACATTTCTCTTAAAAAACCCCCATTTTAAATAGTTTTTAATCAACGCTAACATGATAAAGTGTTTATGACCTAAAGTTATAGTATTTACGATGTATTACGTAATATTTTTACATATTTTAAGACTTTTCAAAGATACATTTTTGATTTTTCAATTTGTAAGACGGTGGGAAACCCCGAAAAGACCTTGATTACAAAAATCATGTGACAAACGAAGCAAATAAGATGTTAATGTTCATTTCATGACTTGGTTTGTGAATTGTTAAAATCTCTTTTCAGAAATCTGATGGTTTCAAGCGATCATTTACCTCAAGAGTTATTCGCCATGTCTGAACAAATTGATGCTCCGACTTTTACTTTACCGCTGTGAAGAAACTGTTTTGTAACATCTAGCCTTACCAGCAAAATTTTTTTTGTTCTGCACGAATTTTAAATTCATTAAAATGGGGGAAGGAGAAGGATTTAACGTCTTTAACTATCAAGAAGTTGTTTGACGGATGAAATAAATCCTAAATTCTTAATAACCTCAGAAAGGTGTGTATGCATGTGTAGTAAAACTCAGGAGTCACCCAGTTCCCAACACCAGTTTGAGTCAGTTAATCTCCAGCTCATCTTCTGATTAATCCCGAACACGCAGCAGCTGAGAATGAACATTTGCATAAAAACGATTTGAAACCCGAATCCGAGATCTTCTCGTTTCTCCGCTGAATATTTGCATGAAACCAAACTGTCGCAGGAAAAATCCCCCAAAGCTTTAAAAAATAAAAACACCTCAGAAGTGTTTTGTTCTTCCAGCTCTTTAAATCTTCTGCAATCACCACGAATCCTCAGGAAACTCAAGAGTCAAGAGAGACACATGCGTCATTAAAATCCTCCTGGTGATAATGAACAGAACAGGGCGGATTCAGAACTGATAAAACCTTTATTTCACTTTAAATTGTCTTTTACATTTTTGTCCTGTTTATAACATGTAAGGTGAAACTAGAGTTGGAATTTTTTTTAAAAGACATACACAAATCTAGTATTACGTCAATAACCAGGGCGGGGGGGAGGGGAGGGGGGGGGAGGTGTCGAGGGTTTTTTCTTTTTTGTCGTTTTCTTATTTTTAAATCGGCGTCCTTAAGCTAAAGTCTAAATTTTCACAACCACGTGCGCGCTAAGCAATAAAACCGTCACAGAAGCAAACTTTTTTTTTTGTTGGTTTTTTTTTGGGGAGGAGGGGGGGGGGTGGGTGTTGTTTTTTTTTTAAAATTTTTATTTTAAGCAGAATACTGGTCAGTAAAAACAAAAAAGATTTGAGATACCAGATATACAGACAGGCTCGGTGCCACATTCACTACTGCATGGGATCATTTTTTTCCTTATAAAGCGAAGAATAACTTCCTGTTCGTTCAGCTATCGAGAAAAAGAGCGGCAGGGGGAGGAGTTATCGTTTTTTTTTTTTTTTTCTTTGACTTTTAAATCTCAGTGCATGAAAACATTTGTGTCCCCAGCGAAAGAAAAGAAACATTGAGACATGACTTTTCTACACCTACAGAGTGGAATGTGGAGATGGTTAATGACAAGGTTATTGTGACACTGATTGTTTCACTATTTGAGTTTCCGATCGACTGACACCTGCCAACTCTTCTCCGGGTCTTGTGTTGGATTCGGTTTCCTCCGAACAAGTGCTGCCGGCAGGACGCGGACGTTTCAACGAGATCAACCACGTGCGTGATTTTCATTTGCAGATGATACAGTTGTTTATATTTGTTGTTATAAACTAGGAGCTGCTGAGGGTTTCCTCTTTTCTACGAGAGAATCCGAAGGACGCCTTCAAACCGACACACGCGATTTTGACAAACTCCAGCCTGAAAAAACGTAACAAAAAAAAAAAACGTGATCCCACTACAGGTTCCCACTTCCACAAACAGATGATTGGTTGATCGGCTGCCAGCAGATTTGGCTTCTTCAACGCACGTTCCTGTTGTGGACTTGAACTGGACACCGAGACTCGCCGCTTCCTCGAGTTCTTATCAAATTAAAAACCAGCTGCTCAATGAACCTTGAGATCAACTGGTTTTTGAAACCAATCAGCTAATCCTCACACGTTGGAACCGAGGCAGCAGCGAGGTTACGTGTCACCAACTCCCCACTCGATGCGTGTGGTAGATTTATATGGTGATACATGGAAGCATGCATTCTTATTGGCAGATCACACCGTTCAACAGCGAGTGGAAATATTCTGGACGTGTAGAACTGACGTGAAATCAGAGGGAGATGAGAGAGTACCAAAAAAAAAAAATACGATCTGCTCAATATCAACAGTATCTGACTGAAACGGCTTCAAGGTTTCTTTACAAGCAGGTGTCAACGAACAATATCGACAGAACCGTTCTGTTTTTCTAAAAAGACAGATTTACAGTTAAGCTCTAAAAATGTTTTACAATTTTACAGTTTTCAAAATAACAGAACAAAGGGTTTGATTTGTCCAACACACACAAACGCACACACACATAAAAAGAGAAACAAAAGCAACCGCAGGGGGAAATGAACGTGTTTAAGGAACTAACTTCAGGGACGGACAGACGTTCAACAGCACCTGGACAGGAGGCGGATCCCAGGAAGCAGGCAGGTCCCATTTGTTTTGAACAACGTCTAAAATCTTCTCGTACATTGAAATGGAATGTTTTTAAATTTAATCATTTTCCGAATCTTTTTCCGTGTATTTTTTTTTTTTTAGCTCCAAACTGGAAACATGCAGAGTGTCTTGGAACAAAACCCCGGTCCCGGTTAGAGAGGAAATTAAAAGTGAAAAACAGCGAGTGTTCGGTTACACAGCAGGTGGAACACGTTGGTTTTTAGGTTTGTCAGTGTCACAATACAGCCTTGTGTAGGAGGACCCTTCTGTATAAACCTCAGCAGAATGGCACTGCTGATCAGACACCCCCCCCCCGATCAATCCCAGCTCAATATCAAATTTGACCGTTAAATCTGGTGGAGGAAAAACTAAGCATCACAGTGTTTGTTGAAAATAAACGGACAGTTTAATAACCTTTTTTTTCGTTTTCGTAATGTGGAATAAAACCGGCCGTTAAGCCAGTACACTAAGAATAGCCAAAAAGAAAAAGGGATGGACAACTATATAAATGCATTAACTCGCTAGAGAGGGGAGGGGAGGGGAGGGAGGGAGGGTGAGAGAACATACCAAGGTGTTAGGAAGGAGGGAAGAGGAGCGAGGAAGAGTGGAAGGAATGGAGGAGGAATCAAAATGGGGCTTCGTGGACTTTAGAAACATTAATTGAATTTGTGGTTGTGGATAAAAACCCTCCCTGCGTGCTATAGGACGAGCCGCCTGCTGGCCGGCCTTGGAGTGCCATGGTGAGGGGGGGGGGGAGAGAGAGGCTGGAGGGAGGGAGGAGGGATGAAGGATCTCGGGGGGTGACGGGGAAGCTTCTGTCGTTTTTCAACCCCCCCCCTCCTTTGCTTTTATCTTTAATTTGATCCGTGAAGGTCAGGTACTATTCATGCTGTTGGTTATACAGAAGGGAAGTCGGGAGGCTTGGACGAGTGGGACGAGGGAATGAATGGGCTGTTTATGTGTACGAAGAGAGGAAGAAGAGAAGAAAGAGGAAGAGAGATAAAAGGAAGAGGAAGAGAGTGGGGATGGGTTAACAGTGAAGTGCGCTCTAGTTCTCTCCGTCGCCGGTCTCGCCCTCGTCTCCCTGGTTTTCCGATGTCCACAGCTGCAGAGGGAGGGGGGGAAGAGAGAGAGAGAGAGATTGATCAGTCATTCTGTCGCAGAGGTGACGGCTCATTAAATCTGTTACGTTTCATTTACTCTTCATTTCATAAGCGTTAGAGGAACACCAGCCAGTGAATTCATAGTCATCGCATCTTGTTTTATTTCGATCCACATACGTCTCTGCTGACGAAGACACTCGCTACAGCACAACTATTCAATTCATCCACTGCAGCAAAACAGTTCTGTTATTAAGTCATGAAAATAATCCTGTACAGTCTGATTTGTTTGTCGTGTAAATACAGTCGAGCTACGGCAGCTTTTCAAAAAGAAAAGAAATGAGATTAATATGTTGAGTAGAAAAGCTGTAACTTATTTATTATTTTTCACTAATCTGTCTGTCATATATAATTTGTGATGTTGTCAAGGAATGTTTGTGTTTCTCTTCAATAAAGTTCTAAAAAAAAAAAAAAAAAAAGCTGTAAAAGTTTTTGTATTCAAATAGTTGTAGTAGTAGTAGTAGAAGTAGAAGTAGTAGAAGTAGTAGTAGAAGTAATAGAAGTAGTAGTAGTAGTAGAAGAAGAAGTAGTAGTAGAAGTAGTAGTAGTAGTAGTAGAAGTAGTAGAAGAAGTAGTAGAAGTAGTAGTAGTAGAATTAGAAGTAGTAGTAGTAGAAGTAGTAGAAGTAGTAGTAGTAGTAGTAGTAGTAGAAGTAGTACTAGAAGTAGTAGTAGAAGTAGTAGTAGAAGTAGAAGTAGTACAAGTAGTAGTAGTAGAAGTAGTAGAAGTAGTAGAAGTAGAAGTAGTAGAAGTAGTAGAAGTAGTAGTAGAAGTAGTAGAAGTAGTAGTAGAAGTAGAAGTAGTAGTAGTAGAAGTAGTAGTAGTAGTAGAAGTAGTAGTAGAAGTAGTAGTAGTAGAAGTAGAAGTAGTAGAAGTAGTAGTAGAAGTAGTAGAAGTAGTAGAAGTAGTAGTAGTAGTAGAAGTAGTAGTAGTAGAAGTAGTAGTAGTACTAGTAGTAGTAGAAGTAGTAGTAGTAGAAGTAGAAGTAGTAGAAGTAGTAGTAGAAGTAGTAGAAGTAGTAGAAGTAGTAGTAGTAGTAGAAGTAGTAGTAGTAGAAGTAGTAGTAGTACTAGTAGTAGTAGAAGTAGTAGTAGTAGTAGTAGTAGTAGTATCAGTAATGACTAAGGATTTTTTTAAACTGGGTGTGGAACCTGCTTCAGCTCCGTCAACCAAAAGATAAAGATGACAAATATTGAACTTGTCTGAACTACTGGACGTTTCTGTGGCTGCTGAGAAAACCTAACGTTCACTGAACAGTGTTTCCTGCTAAACACGTCCGGTCCTGTCAGTCGGGTGCATGTGTTTGAGTCATCACTAGTAACGGGTTATATTTATACCACAGCCTGACCACCATGGAGGTTTGAGGCCGATGCTGAACATCAGGAAGTGAAACTGTAATATCCATACACGTTCTCTGGGTAATGATTCTTAAGACTTTGTTGAGTCGATGAATAAAGAAAGAACAAACACAAGCTGAGGTGACAGTACTCACAGTGAGGTTGTCCCTTAGTAGCTGCATGATCAGCGTGCTGTCTTTGTACGAGTCCTCGTTCAAGGTGTCGAGCTCGGCGATCGCCTCGTCGAAAGCCTGCGGGAGGAGAGTGTCACTGAATCTGTCAGAAAATGGATTTACACCGAAGACACGATGACTCTGCAGAAACCTTGGCATCGACAACTGGGACGTTTTAAAATCTCAGTCGTTCAGCGGCCGACCGTGTTGGGAATACGTCCGTCAGACGCCTGAGGACTTTGGGTGTGTCACAAGCCGGAGCTCAGCAGCAGGCAGGACATACACGACTCCATCTTGATGCTAACTGGTGGAGTGATCTGCAGAGTGGTCACCAGCCCGTCTGATAAACCGTGGCGTGCACCCACCTGCTTGGCCAGAGCGCAGGCCTGCTCGGGAGAGTTGAGGATTTCATAGTAGAAGACGGAGAAGTTGAGGGCCAGGCCGAGCCGGATGGGGTGCGTCGGCTGCATGTCCTTCTTGCTGATGTCGAAGGCGTTCTGGTAGGCCTGCTGAGAGTTCTCGACCGTATCTGCACCAACACAAGGAACCAGTGGTCACGCATTGACTCCACACGTCCTGCATTTCACCTCTACCACTGGTGATGGCTGCTACAGGTTGTCATGTCAGCAGGAGACAATTTAACATGAACATTATATATAAAAGGAGGCAATAAAAACGGTAAATCTTCCGTTTAACTGGGGTCAAGCTCCTGAGTCAACATCACTGGGTCCAACTGGTCGTTAACGTGAGTCTCTGCACTGCAGCTCAACTTCAACCAAGTATCCTCAATGATTGTTAAATACAGTCACTTTATATACTTGCTCCTGATTTGCTAATACTCCACTTCTTACCCTGACAACCTGAAAGTGAAAGAACAGTGAGGACATCGTGTCTCTGAGTGACACTCACCCTTCTTTGAGTCCCCAGAGGCCACCTCGGACAGGTATCTGAAGTAGTCTCCTTTCATTTTGAGGTAGAACACCTTGCTCTCTGCCTGAGTTGCGTTGGCTATGAGGAATTTGTCGAGCAGATTCTGAAACAGAGAGAGGAGAAGAAGGGCTTGTAAGCATTGTGTCCTGAGGACGTTGAAGGACAACTAGATTACAGATGGTTTCACTAATCCTTGTATCTGCACTGCAGCCTTTCGTGAAATGAAACACCATCAACTGGAGAGGTTGAATCCAGCTGCTGTGATCACACATCGAATTCTCCTGAATTTCTATGGACTTTATAAAATATGGAGGATTTGCAGTGTCCAGTGTCTAAAAGGTAACTCATGAATCACATGAATCAAGAACAGGAGGAACCTTCTGTTTACCCCGACAGAGTATAATCATTTATTTGATCTATTTTATGATTAATTGTGTTAAATGGCTGACCGAGGTTTTAATATTGAATTTAACACTGTGTATTATTTTAGCTGTATAGTCTAAGAGGCCATGGAAGAACCTCGGGGATCTGACAGGTAGAAAAGTGGGGAGAAAGGGAATCAAAAGAGGTGGAAATACAAATATGCCACGTCTTTTCCTTGAAGCAGATTTCAGGAAGTAGCGAACGTTCTTCCAAGTTCATAAATGTGTGGACTACAGTCAAGGGACAACCGAGTGGATGACCAGTTAACAAATAGAAGTAATTTGTCACGTCGCTATGGGTTACCCTCAGGGAAGAACTGGTGTAAGGGAGTCCAGTCATTTGATATCGCTTGTGCCTTAGAAGATATTTTTGGAAACGGTTTGCAGAAATGGAGACTGCACAGAGCAGGACGAGGAACAGGAGGAGGCAGCGAGAGGAGAGGGAGGGAGGCAGCGAGAGGAGAGGGGGGGAGCAGCGAGTGGGAGACATGGTGGCAGCTCCTCAGTCGACTGCTAAAAGGCAAACAAATGGAATAGCAGGGACTTTTTTTTTTTTTTTTTTAGAGCAGTAAGAGGCAATGAAGCAGCAGCGTGCCAGCGAGCGTGAGGAGAGAAATTACATCAATTTGATTCTCATGATTCTGATTTTTACTATTAGATGACTTCCGACAGTCTTGGCTCAAGCTCGGCTTCATGTAATTCGTATTGTTTTAGCCGTGGAAATTAAACTAAGAATCTATCGTCAATACATATTTGACAAACTGAGGTGAAACTGTTGGCTTGCTGTTGGGTACATCCTCCCAATTCAATGTAAGGCATTGGTGCCCGTTCCATTTGAGCATGAAGATTCATATTTTCGTATAACTGCAACATTTAGGACCATCTTTCTCTGTGATATGTGCCAGCTGACTTCAGATATCCTGAAACATGTCTGGAACCAGCCACGGCAGAGCTCCAGCTCAGCAGTAAAATGGGACGAATCCAAAATTCTTCTTTTGCCGAGTGAGAGGCGGGAGGACAAGATCCTTCCAGGATGAGGTTGAATTTATCAATACATCTCAAGAAGGAACTGGCACAAAACTATTTAAACCTTTTGCTGAATCTATGTTACATGTTTGCCTACAAGTGTATGGTATAATAATGTTGAAACAAAGTTAACTGTATGTGGATATGAAAGAAAAGAGTATGAATAGTTATATACCCTCATTGTACTGAGTCACCTGATCAAAGTGTCCTTCTATATTTGTTCATAGCAGAAGGAAACGAGTGCAGTTTGCTGATGGGGGGGGGTGTCAGCATCTCACAGCACGTGTTCTTATTCCGTCTGCTGATGTACTCATCTGATCGTTTAAGGGAAGCTTCACCCAGAACATGTGATCAGGCCGACTTTCCCCCAGAGCATCTCCTCACTGAGACCAGCTTTGTTCCAGTGGTTACATTCAGATCCTTCAGCCACTGAGAGGTCTGTGTTAATCTGCTGACTCCCGTCAGACTTCAGGCCCGGGTTTGTCATGTAGAAATCTGAATGTAAACCAGACTGAAATCCCCACGATAGAGTTTACGACCGAGTCATCAGTTCGTTCTGCTCATAAAACTTGGCTGATGATAAAGCACCAGTTGACCCGTTGACCTTGACAACGTTAATTCTTTGTTTCCAAACACTAATGTCGACAGCTTTAATCACAACTTGGTGTGAAGACAAATTTCATTTCAATTATTTAGATTAAAGGCTTCGAAATGATTTTTTTACTTTTGTGTAATTCAAATTAAGCAAAGTCTACACGTGACCTAGGCTTAGTCTTTTAAAGAAAGTTGATTTACTCAAAACAAAAGAAAAAACCTAACTGAAAACAGTGGGAACCAGTAAGAGGTATTTCCACACCGTTAATGACGTGGTCATCACGTTGTATTTGACGTCTGGTGCCATGACATGTTGGCTTATTCTGTAGTGTTTTGCAAAAATGGAAATACTATTTGTTTTGAGATCCTAGCCGACTCAACTTTAACTTGAGACCAACTAGGATGTTCCCACACCCAAATTGAAGAGTTCTCATCTATCCATACCATCAAACATGCTTCTATACTGACCTGTCCTCATTCCTTCAACGATTGCAGTGGCCAACACAGCATGACAAAGTAGGCAGCCTGAAGAATGCAGCTGCTAATACGCTCAGCAACAGAGTCGTGTGCTGGACTTAGCTTCCAACTGACCAGTTCATTATCTAAATGTGACAACTATTGGTAAATAATCGTGGTTTATTCATACGTTTCCCATTGCTTATTTAAAAGCCAATATACCTTTTTTGATTAAATGTGGAATAATATAATACACTATCTGATCAAAATTGTCTTTTCTTTTTATGCATTTCTTTCCATGAACACCAGCGGTTTAAGGTAAACTAGTAACTCTCCTGCGACCTTGTCTGCCATTTGTTTTTGTTCAAGGTCACAAACAGGTTCTCCGTCCTGTGATGCTTTCCAGTCGGCACCTTCCTACTGCTCTAAGTACCGCATGTCTCCACCAGTCCTTCCCTCACTTCAGTTCTACCGCACCACATCACTGCAGAGGATTCCAGTTTGACCTTGACGATATTATTAGAAGTCAGCTCAGGCGCTCAAAATCAGAGTCTGCTTTGACCTTGAGCAATTTCTGTTCTAACCTACTCAGGACCTGAGAATGTAGAGGGTTGTTCATGAGGCCTGAATCATATTCAAGGCCAAATGTGTTTTAAAACTGCAAATAGAGAAAGAGTCTGGCTTCAGGTCAGATTACGGTCAGGCAGAGTAACAGAGCTCTGCTTCTGCTCTCAGCTCGAGAGACTGACCACGAACAACATGTGTTCTTCTTAAAGATGCACAAGAGAAGTGAAGGAAAGTGCTTCAACTGTCAGCAGCAGTGGACGCTGTGCACTTACCTGTGTGAAGCATAGGCAACAAATTCTCATGCTGGATCAATAAAGAAATGTCCAAATCATCAGTTAAGATAAGGGATTGCCGAGCATTGCATTTATAGTCGTCTACATTAAAAGATGTTGAGGGCTTTTTTGGCAAGTTTTTCCCTGTGTTTCCCCTAAGAACTAATTCAATCCATCATCTGGCCACAAGGAGGGTTGAGTATCTCTTGACTCTGATTCTTCCAATAAACAACTGCTAGTTGTTATATATACACATATTTGTCCTATATTTTATGATCACATTCTATCCCAAATACCAACAAATGAAACCCTCATGCAGAGGTAAAGGGGATTAAACATTCTTCAATCGTGTCTGCAGCAACATGCCCACAACAATACATCCCCTTTATTTCTTTTACTTTTAATGCAAAGCTATTTTCAGTGTGAACACCTGCTCAGGCCTCAGGTGACGAAGCCACTACAAAAACAGTCATAAAAGGGTAATAAAAGGTTTTCATGTTCAAATTCTCAATTCTTGGGTTTTTGTATCTAAACACACACACACACACACACACACAACCCAGCAACTCCTCCCTACACACACACACTGTGGAGGGTTTCTCAGGACTTGATGCAGTGCAGCCTTTTTTTCCTTCTGCAAAGAGTAAATAAAAACGTGAAGCCGAGATGCTGAAGTGTGTGAGCAAGGCGAAAAAAAACTGGGAAGAAAATGAAAGCTTTGTTTGACGACTGAACAGCTGCCAGCAACATTATCACCGTCTCCACGAGTGACATCATGTGACCGCTGTTCTTCCCTCAGCCGAGAGGGATCCTCCACTCTCTCCTCCTCCTCCACTGCTCCCTCTTGACACTCAACCCTCCTCCTCCTCCCTCTTCACCCACCCATCACCCGCCCTCCACCATCCCACTCCTTACCAGCACGTCGTGGCAGATTTCTTGGAGTTCTAACTCGATCTTCTCGCGGTAATCACGGGCCATGACCTGTTTCTTCTCGTTCCCCTCCGTCTTCTGCTCGATGCTGGAGATGACGCGCCAGGATGAACGACGGGCCCCCACCTGGAAAAAAACACACAACCAGGAAACCATCAACCCAAGACGAAGAAACATCTTATTTGCCCTGGAGGATAAACAGCAGAACCAATACTGAATATGACGTAATTATGATTAAAAATAAATATTCAGCGTTTATTTCACTAGTCCTGCACAGGACTGTTTCCTTAACCCTTCTCCTGTCTTGACTGTTCAGTTGTGTGACCAGTCCACCCACTCAAACAGGGTTCTTTTATACAGGTGGTAGAAGATTATATAATATCACAATATCCCGGAATAAAATGAACAGCTGCTGCCTCAAGGCAATTCCTAAAAATGAATTATATAAATAAACTTGCATAAGCTAATAACTCCAGGTCTGTTTGTCTGTGGTTTGAATATCTCGAGGACCGTTTATCTTATCTCCACATTTGTCACGTGTATAGTTCAAGGTTCATGGAAGGTAAGTGTCGAACTAGGTGCAATTTGAACACAAGATAAAATTCAATTTAGAAAAGCGTCAGTGAACGAGCTCTCTGTAACAGCGATAACATTAAGACGAGCTTCACTGAACTTTGAATAAACAGGTGAACAACTCTTTGCGCTGACTGTTGAATCTCCATCATTGAAGCACACTGTCTGGGTTTGGGTGTTATTCTGGTGTGGTATCATGCAGCGTCTTCCCAGTCTTCCCAGTCTGAGCTTTGGTTTTTGGCCGGTTGTAGCTCATCCTCTGCAGCAGATGGGATCAGGTCAAAGCACATCTTGTGGGTGGATGTCTTGTCTATTATTGTTTTATTGTTAAGCATTTAATTAATCCTCTTATTTGTTGACCTCAGTAAACTTGTTCTCTGAATGTTTCCTTTTTTATGGCCGTGACGCACTTTGCAATCTGGTTTTTGGAAAGTGGGCCACACAGGTTTCCTTCTAGCTCACCTGCTGGAGCGTGTCCCAAAAACTAAAGTTTGACTCTTCCGAGAGTGGCCAAAGGGTCAAGTCCAAACCTTCGCTACACGTCTTCTCTACTTCCTCTACTTTTGGGCCTTGAAGAAGCATAGCATCGAAAGTGATGCAATGGGAGGGTGAGACATCAGTAGCATCACTGACTATCTTAAGGAGCAACGTGATCTGTGTAACTCTGTGGTTCTGGTCATCAGTCACCATGTACCATGAGGAGATCCCATCTGCCTGTTGCAGTGCGGAATGCAGCACGTTTCAGAATTTGAATTCCACTGATGTCTTGATGGATTGCTTGAGGAATTTCTTTAAGCTGTTCTGCGTGTTTGGAATATTTGACCCTTCCTTTGCATTGGTCAGCAGGTCATACAGATCTGATTCCTTGGCCAATACGTCGGGCGCCATGTACACTTGCCGGGATGACGTTCAAGGACGTGTGCAATACAAGACATTCAGAGTTTCCTGACGTTCTCTCCATCTTCAGAAGAACACCCTCGTAACAAGACCCCAGTTGTTGTTTGTGTAATAGATGGTGCAGATAGGACAGCAGGGGCTTCCAGCAGACGTATCTTGTGTTTTAAACAAGATGAACTATCAACTAAAGTCTTGGCGCCTTTATGAAATCAAATCCAAATCCATTTTGCCGCCGGCAGCGTTGGAACATGTGACTGTGCATGAAGATCTGCTGTCAGATTATGAGAGACAAGTGCAGCTTACGTGCACGTTCTTATGTCCCGTCTCCAAACACAGCGAGCGAGTGACTCACTCTTCTCCTTGTTGGGTTACAGGTCATATTAAAACATGCAACACCAGGAGGACAGACTGCTACTTAATGCTAGCCAGCTTAAATAAAAAAAAAGAGGAAACCTTGATGACTGACAGAGCCGCAGTTCTGGAAAACCTGAGGCTGATCTTACATAATTTGTGCTTCAAAGTTAGACTATGAAATCGTCATGGATAATAAAAACAGGAAAATAGTTTAAGACCATTAAGAGAACGCCTCCTCATTATAAGAGGAGCTAACGTTTTTACTGTCACATTAAATTATATAAATATCCAACAGCAGGGGAGCAGAGGGCCGTAATTGCACTAATACTGAGGAGTATAACTCTTCCTTTCAAAATTAAACTTTAATGAATGTTGGGCCAAGACGAGATAAACTGTGAAGCTGAGTCCAGCGTTGCAGCCCTGGACATCAACTCTTATTTCCTCAGGCTCCCACAGTTAATGTTGAAACATCACAGGTGTGAAATCATTTCCTCGAAATGCACCACAGGTGTTGTGTTGTGGGTGTGACAGGGTATAGGGGCACAATGTTGGGCAATTAAACACACACTCACACACAGTTGAATCACAATAGAAATTCAGTGGGCTGTGTGTGAAGCGCAAATTGGGAGTTAAGTACCGCAGTTATGTTTTTATATCTTTGACAGCTTTCACACTTGTTTTATAGGCAAAATATAATTGACAAACACTTGCCCCTAAAATGGGTCTGGTTCTAGTTTTGACTAAGTGACATGAACTTGATTCTGAATTAAGTCTCTTCACTTCATCCGGAGCCTGTTAAACAAACTCCAGTCATTTCAAGTCTTTACTGAAGTTGGTTGTCAAGTCGTCTGGGACTCGACCTTGTGAGGGATTGTGTTCGCAGGGATTAAAGCAAAAAAAAAAATCATCTGACTGAAAAAAAAAAAAAATCGGCACTCACTTTGGGTCGTGGCTGCTTACCGCCTCGATATTTGAACTTCACGTGGTCCAGTATCACTTACTAGTTTAAAGCTAGGGCATAAAACCAATATTTTTTTGCAAGACTTCACCATTCGTGTTAATGGGCTATAAATGACAAAACGTCTGCACAAGTTGTCAGAGCAAGCATTTATTTCCACAATGCTTTCAAGAACAATTATATGCCAACGCATGGATTTTTTTTTTAAATGCCGCGTCAACTTATCCATTCAAACATGAGAAAGACGCAAGGCATGGTTCACAAACAAAAGGTTAAAAAAAAAATCACAGCTGATTGGTGAAGTTATTGCAAATCATATCAGTGTTACAGCCCCCCCCCCTATTTTTTTTTCTCTTCGGATCTGCATCGATCTCATTTTTAAGGCCGATTTATAGTCGTTTTTTACGCACGCACGCACGCAGCTTCTACGGACTCGTTTTGGTTTATAGTTCCCCTACAGTGGCGCGTGTTGCCATGCAGTTCACCGCCAGTCCACTAGGCGGAGTAATGTTTTTTGTTGAAGTCGGCTCTTCTTCGTGTGTGGCACACGTTTATTGACATCGCCACGGCGGCTCCTCAGAGCCTTTTTCTGGCGGACAAATCCGCCGGTCAGTGACGGGTTCTACTAGTGTTCATAGTTTCGGATCTTTTCTGCCAAGTGCTCTTCCAGTTTGGTCTATATTCGTTCTTCTAAATCTTCCGTGGTTTCCGCAGTTTCCGGGTATGAAACCGGAAATGCGACTCCGGAAGGCCGATTTATACTCGGCTTTTTACGCCTTATGCGAGCGGAGTTGACGGAAATCCGTCATAGCGACGGAAAACTTTAATCCATGTGTTCGTCATTAATTCACTTTGGGTTCTTGCCGCCTGTAAAGATTGTTTTGCTTCGTGACATCCAACTGAAAATAAATCGAGGTCTGTGGGAAACTGAGGTTTGTGTTATTTTGATGTGAACCTAAAGAGTTCCTACAACTCCCCTCATCTTTATGACGACTTAATTATGCGTTAGCTTTGTCTTACTCCAAAGAATCCTTCCACTGGTTTTTCATTAGCCGACTATAGTTGCACCCTGACAGATTTGTGGTGGTGGATGTGGTGGGTGGGGGTTTGAGCCATTTAAAAGATTCCTTACAACGTTCTTGTAGGCGACGGAGAGCAGGTTGCGCTCCTCGTTGCTGAGCTCCAGGCCCTGCTCCGTCACGGCCTTCATGGCAGCCGCCATGTCGTCGTAGCGCTCGGCCTGCTCTGCCAGCTTGGCTTTCTGCACCAGGTCGTTCTTATCCATCTTTTAGGCTGGAAGGGAAAAGGAACAGGGGAGAGGAAGAGTTAACATCTACCAGCTGGGACGGGCAGAAAAACAAAAAACAAGAGATTTGGAAAGAGTCGAGAGCAGCGATGACGATGGTTAGAATACACGTGAGAAACGTTGAAGTGTGAGATCCGTGTGCCCATTTGATAGGTGCAGCATGCTCAAGAAAGGGAAATACACGACAAGAAAGGACAGCCAACCCCGTGAGATAGATACCGTGTCATTCCGGAGAGGCTGAAACATGCAGCACTGGTTTGGCAGAAGCTAAATGAACTGAATTGATCCTAATAGAACATTATAAAAACAGCAATGATACGACAGTGCTTCACAAAATGTCAAAAATCTTTTTTGCGTCCAGTGAAATGGCTGCTCCCAGTTATTTCATCCCCCGGGGCTCCCTGCTCTCCAGATGAATCTGTAGGTCTAAGTAGGCCACAGCCTCATCTACATCTCTTCCTTATCTACACATCACTCTGTAAAGCCTCCACAAAGCACTCCGACCGGTTCAAAGCATCAACATTTATACATTCAATTCATGTGAATAACGTGTACTTATCTTATTTCTATATTTAAACAGCTGCTGAATGAGTTTCCCTACTGTAACGCTTAAAGTAAAATGTGTCTAAACCAGCTTCACCGTTAGAAGGTTTCCGTTCTGGGTGTGTTAGCAAGTCACCCTTCCACCAGAGAATCCCAAACATCACCATGTTCATCAATTTGAAGCTTACCTGACCCCCGACCGCCATGTGGGAGCAGACTGATGATTCCCTACATGACCAAAAGAGGTGTAAGCTATGAGGAATACAACAGAACAGTGTCACCATGTCATAGACTCGTGTGGTCGAGTCAAAGATTCTAAATGTCATTTGCAGGGAATGTTATTTCAGATTTCAGTGCCGTCACTTTTATATTCGTAATTTGCCGAGGATTTACAGATCAGACGATCACGACACTAAACCATCTGAGTAGAAGGTCGTGGAGATGTTGCGATACCGCAGATGGCAACGCAAGGAACAAAAATAAAGCAGTTTGTCGACTTCGTAACTTAAAACTGTCTTATTCTTCGACGACAGATCTGTGAGCTCTTTTGAAAAAAGATGACAGCCCTATTAGATTTAACTCAAAAGTGTTTGATCGAACGCGGCCTCCAGTCAGAGGGTTAATCCAGTCAGTTATTTAACAGTGAGTTTCCACCGACACTGAGGTTGGCGCTAATACAACAACCATTAAAGTGGTCGACAGAAAATCAATGAGGAAACCAAGTCAGGAATAAGGAGGACTGTAAAAAACAGTGTACAGCAAATATCTATCAATTACTGAGACATGAAAAATATTGATCAGTTAGTCATCGATTCCAAAGGAGGTGTCGATACAGACATCCCTCCTGGGCTTTTTACTGTACTGTTTCACAGGACAAAAAAATATATCACATTGCTTTTTCCCCCTCTTGATCTTGATTCTTCTTTCTGAACATGTTTCACCTCAGGCCTTCAGCTCCTGATGAGACTGAGATCAACCATGACCAGTCGCAGTGGATTCAGCCTTTTGTTTGTGCTCTTCCAATTTAGCTGGAAAACAAATCTCTAATTTTTAACTGGAGGAATTCTGCGGTGTGACCCTGATGTTCATGTGTTCACTTTCACGAGCAGCATCACGGCAGCAAGACATGAGTAACAGCGTAGGGCTGCAACTTTATTTATGATTTAATAACAGGAGACACATTTCTACATTAATACATTGATCTAATAAAACAGAAAAGAAGCAAAAAAAAGGCCCTTCGCAATTTCATGGACCCTGAGGTGAAAATATATTTAATCGCACCGACAGTCCAAAAAAAACCCCCCAATTGTTCAGTTCGCAAGGATAAGGAAAATCAAATTGCAGATTTTCATATTCGTAAAGGTGGAACCATCAAATGCTTAACGTTAGTTGATCGGATCATTTTCAAATGAATGACTCAGCATTGTAGCTCCGGTGCGGTGTTTAACTTGCTCACAGAGAATCTCCACTTTTCACCATTCGTTCCATTTCATTCTGATCCGTTTGAAACGTTGCTCTGTGTTCTCCTGCAGACTCTGAAGCAGTTCTCACGCAGTCGCTTCCAACAGAGAGCTTCCTCTGCTACAGCCCCCGTCACCAAGTGTGTACAGCGTCCTCTGCCTTTAAATCCATCTGCATCGTTACTGCAGCCCGTTTCGCCTCCGACCACTACTCGTATTTTTAAACCAAGCTTTCAACTGGGAGATTTACAGCTGTGCCATGTTTCTTAATGATTGATCTTTGTGCTCTTTAAAAGGATATCCGAGGCCTGGGAGAATTCCCCGTGTTCCTGCTCAGGCTGATTCTTTTCAATAACCTGATCCCTGTTCTAATATGAAATATCTCCATCATCATGTCTAATGCTGTGTTTGGATACAGGTGGGCCTAATTGTGGGGGATTGGTTCTTGTAGTCATCATCAAGGCGTCTATGGCAACTAATACTTTATTATCATTCAATAAGACATACGAAGGTTGAAGCTCATGATCTCTTCCATTAGATTTAAGTATCATATAACTGCAGATTTAAGAAATGAGACCCTTTCGTCTTTTCAGCTGGTTAGGGTTAGTGAGCTGCTGATAATCATTGATTACTTGATGATCGGTCCAAGCCCAACCTGCCGTCACACGGGGGTTGGCTAAATTAAAATGTACTAAATCGTGATCTAAACTAATGCGAAAAATTTGTATGCGTCATATTGATTTTATCTACTCATTTGTCAAACCTTGATTCTACAAGCAAGCGATCTTTATTAAACTTCTACTTCCCAAGCAACTGAAATGTATTCTCACAATTACAATAGTAATTCATTATTAGAAAAGAAATGGTGAAAAATATCCAAGGAGGGGGGATTAATAAAAACAGCTCTACTTTCTGTACCATTTTTATACATCTGCATCCTTCAAATCTCATCACTTACATTTATACGTTATTTCATAATACCGATTATAGCTATTAGAATTTCCCTGATAGGACTATATAGGTTTTTTCTGGTAAATAAAATCTTGTGTTTTAAGTGGTTGAACTAAAAGAAACATGTTTTGAGGAAAAAAATCAGTCGATACAAATAAATATTTGATGTTTACTTCCTAACAAATGCCCATAAGAAAAACAATGCAGAATGATATCACCATCATTATTATTATTACATGTCCCCTTGAATTAAAAAGCATTTTCTAAGGTATGATAACTATTGACTTGAAGACTGTTCTGTTTATGAAGAATCTGTGTGAAGAAGCAGCAGCAACAACAACTGATTAAAAAAGATGCTTGGGGACAGAATCAAAAGCTTAGTAATTCACAAAGTTGAATTCTCCTGCCCCTCTTGTGCACGCTTTACGGTCAGGCCTCTCAACTGGGAGCACTGGCACGGCACATTCCCAAGGCTGATTGAAGGGCTGAATCCGAAAATCAATTATCTGCTGATATTGAGTGCAGTTCCATTAGTTTACACAAATAAGGAAATGGTGAGGCCATTAGTGTTTGTGACCATTGTGAATTCAGAAAGCCACATCCTCCGTTATCAGGAAGCTCATTGAGAAGAAACCTGAGATCACTCAAATTCACCAGGGTTGTGGTTGCCATGGCGACATTATGATGGTTTGGCATACCTCAATTGCGGAAAATCGCCAATACCACATGTTCACTTTGGATTGTTTGAGGGAATGAATTTAGCAGCAATCATGAATAGTACAACATCATGTGATTTCGATTTTCAATAATTAGTCAAATAGACGATAACGTCATACTTGAAAATCCCAATTCAAAATCTTTATTTAATACTTGAGGCAACATGTCAAGGAAAAAAATGCGATTTTACAAGTTACTTTGACTTATTGTTCATCTTGTTTAAGATTTTAAATTATTATTCGGTATTAACTTAACGTATTATTGCTTCTACTACTATTGTTAATATCTTAATTAGTAAATGTATTATATAGCAGGGGAATAAGTTATAATACATATATTTTGATTTTTGGAAATTAAGAAGGTATCACCTTTGAGGTATTTTCTTGATCAGACTATATAATTGCAACCATTTCAATAAGCGCCTGACTATTTCTGTTCTTTATTTGGTGATTTTATCCCCCAGTAGAACCGTTCTATCACAAATCAGCTTAAATATGAGTAAAGATACTAGTGCCAGAAATGTACAATGTGGGGCAGGTGCTTCGATCCAAAGCAACCTGCAGTAAAATACATTAAAGCCACAAAGATGCAAGAAATGCACAATTAAACAATTAACTAAGTGCATGTTCGGTGCTATGGGTGTGCAGTACTTTTGCTTTTTACCTTTTAAGGATAAATATTGAGGGCTAATGCTTAAAATCAACAAACAGTCAAGACACTGATTTATATTGAACGGAAACACCAAAGAATGACTGAATTTAGAGATCCTGGTAAATGTGGATGGGCTAGACAACAGATTTCTGTTATTTCATATTGTGAATTCATCTATTGGTCGTTTCGAGTTCATTACACACATTTCTACATGGAAATATGATTTTTAGGAATAGAATCCCCTTTGCTTTGGGCCCTGGCTGGGTTCCCTCAGGTGAGTCTGCAGCAGTAAAGCCTCTTACAGGCAGATAGATGAAGTCTATAGAGATAGAAGCACAGAGACGGATCTATAGAGTGGATTCAGAGGCTGAATCGTGATGTCTACACGTGGCATCGTGTCATTTCCACTAACGCGTAATGTCGAACCTGTCTCATGTTAGCATCCTCGCGTTAGCATGTAGCATCGAGCCCAACGCCATCGCGGTTCCGGCCGCATTAGTGAACCCGGGTTAGGTGACCCGCACATCGGCTAAACATCGATCCACCCCGGCCTCGATCCCCCCGGAACGCGAGCCTGAAACCCCGCAGCGACGCGGGGCTGGTGCGGTGTCGCTGCGGGGAAAAGACGACCGGGCTCATGCGCAGCGAATAAAACAAAGATGGACCGCGGCGTCTTCCACCGCGGAGACGAGGGGGCGACGAGCGGCTTAATAACGAGCCGTCTCCGGTGAGGCTTCTCCCGCTGCCCCGCCGAGCAGCCGTCCTCCCCCCCGAAGGCCCGAGGAGACCCGGGGAGGAGACCCGAGCCCCGGGTCTCCTCCTCGGGTCTCCTCGGGCCTGCGAGCAGCGACGCCCTCCTGTCGCATTCCCCTGCGGGATTTTAAAATGGAGAGTTAGATTAGCGCCAGCTAGCTTAGCATGCTACACGAACGTCACCGCACGGCCGCTGGCTCCATCGGGTTAGCTTAGCATCGGGCTGGCTAGCTTAGCGGCTAACGGGAGCTAGCGGGAGCTGACCCAGATCGGGGGGGGGGACGGGCGATGCAATGCGCTACGAGCCGAAAGGGCCGGGGAGTAAAACACATAAATTTAAAAAAACTGACTGATATGAACCGACGCGATTATTAAACCTGGAGCCGGATCAGCGGGCAGGCTCCCGGGCACCAGGGAGGGGGAGCGGGGAGGGTGTGAGCTAACAGGTCGCCTCGCTCCGCCATGACGGAGCCGTCGAGGCGGTAGGTGGGGCCGCTAGAGGCAGGTCCCGTTATGGCCCCCGGCGCATGGCTGCTGGAAGTCCGTTATGCGCAGGGAGGAGGCACCTGCACCGGGGAGACGGCTCGGCTGCACCGGGGGAGACGACCCGGCCGCTCGGCCACGGCCCGGGGCTCGGCCGCTGCTAAGCTGTCAAACGGCCCGGCTCGGGTCCGCTGCTGCCCCGCACCCAGCACGGGCACCACCGGGCCCGGCACGCAGCGGAGCGCCGGGCCTCCGCGGGCGGAGAGCGGCCCTCCGCGGTGCACTCGCCCGCAGACCGAGCGCGGAGCACCGGGCGGGGGTTATTATTTCGTGGGGTTTGTTTCTCCGCCATCGAGGCGCAGGGCTCGGCCTTGAGTCCTCGCACCAGCCCGCTGCCACAATGGGCACCTTCCGCCGCGGAGGCAGGGAACGAGGCCCCCGCCGCGGCCGCTGCTCCTGCCCGGGGGAACCCTCCCGCGGCCGGGGGAACAGACATGAACCGAGTGTCGTGGAGGGGACTCACATTTGGAGCTCGGAGCCGATCGAAGTCTCTGGAAGATGCGAGTGTATCAAGCCGTCCTCCGCTCGCTGCTCAGGGTCTTCAGGGCACTACCACTTCCGCCTGCTCTGACACTTCCGCTTCCTCCGAGCCGCACCCCTCCCCCCGCCGGTATCCATGGCGACCGTGCCAGGGGGTTTCCTAAGCATCTTGCGAGGGGCTTTGACGTCAGGAGGGCCATGGCAACCGCGGCAGGATGACGTGCGCCGGTCTCCGTGGCAACTGTCTCCATGAGTTCACCCTCGTGTCAGCTGACTGTGATTTTATTTCTTCACAAGGTTCTGACTTTAAAACGAATCATCCGTCAACTGCGCATGTTTCATCCGAGCAACACATTATAAATGATTCAAAATATGATTGTAATATAATAATTGATTATAGTGAACAGTGAAATATCATATCTTTCACTTAAAGCCTATGATGAGATAAAATACGATTTGCAGCGTTGCAGCAGCAGAGGACCGTGAAAAGAACAATAAATAAACACCTTGAATAGAAATATTAATTTAAAGAGGTTATGTATAAAGGTCTTCCATGTTTTAATTGCACCCAAATATTCATTTTTTAACATTTCTTTATAATATTTGTTATTTAAGCAGGGCTGCAAATTAAGAGCAGAAGGCTGTTGTTTGTTCTTAACTCCAACAGAGCATCTCATTAAGAAACCTGTCAACATGAAGTGTCTCTTTGATTTACGGATTATCCATCCATCCATCATCTATTCATCCATCCATCCGTCCATCATCCAATCATCCATTCATCCATTCATCCATTCATCCATTCATCCATTCATCCATTCATCCATCCATCCATCGTCCATCAATCCATCCGTCTATCCTCCATTATCAATCCAGCTATCATCCATCATCCATCACCTTTCATCCATCATCCATTCATCCATCCATCCATCGTCCATCGTCCATCCATCCATCATCCATCCATCCGTCCATCATCCAATCATCCAATCATCCATTCATCCATCCATCCATCGTCCATCAATCCATCCGTCTATCATCATCCATTATCAATCCATCTATCATACATCATCCATCATCCATCACCTGTCATCCATCATCCATTCATCCATCCATCCATCGTCCATCGTCCATCCATCCATCATCCATCCATCCATCCGTCCATCATCCAATCATCCAATCATCCATTCATCCATCCATCCATCGTCCATCAATCCATCCGTCTATCATCATCCATTATCAATCCATCTATCATCCATCATCCATCATCCATCATCCATCATCCATCATCCATCACCTGTCATCCATCATCCATTCATCCATTCATCGTCCATCCATCGTCCATTGTCCATCCATACATCATCCATCCATCATCTATTCATCCATCCATCCGTCCATCATCCAATCATCCATTCATCCATTCATCCATTCATCCATTCATCCATCCATCCATCGTCCATCAATCCATCCGTCTATCATCATGCACTATCAATCCATCTATCATACATCATCCATCACCTGTCATCCATCATCCATTCATCCATCCATCGTCCATCGTCCATCCATCCATCATCCATCCATCATCTATTCATCCATCCATCCATCCGTCCATCATCCATTCATCCATTCATCCATTCATCCATTCATCCATTCATCCATCCATCCATCCATCGTCCATCAATCCATCCGTCTATCATCATCCATTATCAATCCATCTATCATCCATCATCCATCATCCATCACCTGTCATCCATCATCCATTCATCCATCCATCGTCCATCCATCCATCGTCCATTGTCCATCCATCCATCATCCATCCATCATCTATTCATCCATCCATCCATCCATCATCCAATCATCCATTCATCCATTCATCCATCCATCCATCGTCCATCAATCCATCCGTCTATCATCATCCATTATCAATCCATCTATCATCAATCATCCATCATCCATCACCTGTCATCCATCATCCATTCATCCATCCATCCATCGTCCATCGTCTATCCATCCATCATCCATCCATCAACTATTCATCCATCCATCCGTCCATCCGTCCATCATCCAATCATCCAATCATCCAATCATCCATCCATCCATCGTCCATCAATCCATCCGTCTATCATCATCCATTATCAATCCAGCTATCATCCATCTTCCATCATCCATCATCCATCATACATCAACCATTCATCCATCATCCATCATCCATCATCCATCTTCCATCATCCATCATCCATCAACCATTCATCCATCATCCATCATCCATCATCCATCATCCATCATCCATTATCCATCCTCCATCAACCATCTATCCATCCATCCATCCATCCATCCATCCATCCATCCATCCATCCATCCATCCATCCATCCATCCATCCATCCATCCATCCATCCATCCATCCATCCATCCATCCATCCATCTATCCATCCATCCATCCATCCATCCATCCATTCATCAATCCTTCCATCCATCCATTTCACCTGCTTGAAGACAGGGATGTGTGGTTCTGAAACCAAACTACTGGCTGTTAGTATTTATTTATTTTTTAATCACTCAAGTACAAAGCAAAGCGTTTATATTTATTTCTCTCTCTCTCTTGTTGTTTTTCTGTCTGCACATGTTTGCTGCCAGAATCCTTTGTTATATTGTCATTGTGTAGGTTCGTATTTGCCCTGTTACTATAGTAGCTGTAGTAATCTGATGTCTTTAATCTATCTATCTATCTATCTATCTATCTATCTATCTATCTATCTATCTATCTATCTATCTATCTATCTATCTATCTATCTATCTATCTATCTATCTATCTATCTATCTATCTATCTATCTATCTATCTATCTATCTATCTATATATCTATCTATCTATCTATCTATCTATCTATCTATCTATTCAGGAATATATATTCCTAAATAAGAATGTAATTTTTTACAGAAAGAAAACAGGAGAAGGTAGAAATGATTATGACCAGTAAGATAATAAAGTATTTATTTACATTGCTTATATTTACTCAAGTTCAACCTGCTGCGTCTCTGTGCTGCACTGCCCTTTAATAACCACTAGGTGACAGTAAAGACTGTAGATTTACTGTGGTTCAGTCTGACCTGAACTTCATAACTGAACTGAAAGAGTCATTTGAACTACTTATCAATACAGTATATTCTATATGTATCCATTTCTGCATTTATCACATCATATATGATTCACCATTTAATCTGGTGATCTTTTTGTTCGTGGATGCTTGTATGTATTTTCTGATCGGTTTCGTTCTTTTCAATGATTTAACAAACATTTTAACACAAAAATATCATTATTGTTCATTATCATATTTAACATACACATTACATAGCATAAATGTATAGTGTTATTATAAATAAATGTATCTGCACTGAATTACACTAGTTTACACCTGATGATGCATAGGTACTGATCCATACATCCAAGTTGATAATCAGTTTATTTGAATCAAAGGTATTTTTCTACAAAACACATATTTCCCCCTTTTTCAAAAAGCTGGAGATGTTAAAATATGTGTCCTGGTTGTCATTCCTGCGACAGCTCAAACTGTTTGCTGTGACCTAGAAGTGTTTTAAATTTAGATATTCATCATCATCATCATCCTGCACAGGAAGTCTTTCATCTCAAACATGTTCCACTTCGTCTGTGTGACTGATATTCATTCATCAAAAGTATATATATTTTTCAAAATACAGAACTTCCTGCTCTTAAAGCTGTGGAATGTGTGAGGATGAGTCATTACTTCAACCAACTGTGAAGCTTTCATTTTACCTTCAGAGGAGACGGTGGTTTGTGAGTTGTGTGTTCGGGAGCTTTGTGATCAGGAGAGGGAAGGAGTTGCTGTTTACCTGCAGCATTTAAAACTAGCTACAGAATTGTGTGGTTGTGTAGTTGTCCTATAATGGAAACTGAAAAATATGTGACTTGTGTGTTTGGTGGCAAGAGAAGAGCAGGATTTAGACTTCAGAGACTCAACAGACAGATTTAAGCTGTGTCAGAGATCTGAAAACCTCACCTCTTAAAAAGTGTGGACGTATGACAGTTCTATGGCGGAGTGATACCTTGACCTATGAAGGGTTGAACTGTGGTGGACACGTCATACAGTTCCATGACGGGGATAAATGACTCAATTATTGTTATAATTATTTCTTCTTTTGACCCTTTTTGAATTACACTTCCAACGCACATACTGTTTATAGAGATGGCTGAAATGACAAATCCCCAAAAGTGAAGCCCCAGTGTTGTGATTTCAAGAGCCCATACAGGTTCAAAACTGTGCCTCCTCCATGTTATCAGATGGGACATGGGCCGAACAAAAAGCAAATCCAAGTGCATGATAAATTAATTGTTCCCAAAGACAGTTTCTGTCATTTCAGATCATTTTTATCCAAGTGTCAAGTATTTCTGATAAATTTGGTTTTCATTAGTTGTTTGATGATATAAAAACAGGGTGAAAAATCCTGATTGACAGCTGAGACAGCCCTCGACAATCACTACTGCGCAGACTCTGGTTCCTCGTGACGTAACAGACACAAGATGGCGGCCTAACCTTACAAAGTGACGGGCCAACAGGCGGACGTGAGCCACGACACTGGCAAAGCTAAAAGCTCGATAGCTTTAATTTTCTATATGATGATTTGACTTTTTATTGCAGCAATTGATTTATTTAATTTAATCAACAACCGACAAACATGACTTTCTACTTCTGCAGTATTCAGTTGATTTGAGTGTTGCCGATCACAATGCATTTTATAAAACTGGACCCCCAAGCAGTTGTAGAGGTTTCACTTCAGGTGTAAATAGAACAAAAACACGTGATCACTTTGAGGTCGACTGTGTTTCGGCTGCACGACGTCTCGGAGTCGCCCGAGTGACTGAGGGCTGCCTCTCGTCTGGATGCAGGCGTCCAGGCTCCGCAGTCCTAAATCAATGTGACAGAGTTTTAATCAATACGTTATGAAGTCCTATAACTCAGGTCCGGCTGCGGGGCTTCAAGCAGAAGAAAGATGTACTGGAAATCAATGAAGTCGCCGTTTCACCGAAGCAACTGTTCGGTACCAAGGACGACAGCCTTGGAAAATACCTGGAACCAGAGGGAGAGATAGAGCGATACAGGAGGAGAGAGGAAGAAACAAAAAAGAGAACGTGCGTGAGGGGCCGTTTGCATGTGAACACAGGACAGAAGCACAAGTGGTACGAAAATAGATATGAACAAATATTAGAAACAAGTGAGAAGATGGCAGTGTTTTGGCTCAGTGTGTGTGTGTGTGTGTGTGTGTGCACATGTTATGAATGTGTGAGTTATCCGTCCTTGTCTCAATCTGCTGCTGTAGACTGAATCCTGCACATGCAGTGAAATCACAGGTTCAATTCCTCACTCGCTCATCTTTCAGCTGCACATAAGTTACCATAAGGCCGAGGGAGATGAGGTGTGGATGTCTGCATGTGTGTACTGTAGTGTGTATGTTTATACAGCATGTGCATGTTTCTGCAGATTTTGTGCATGTCTGCATTCTTCATATCTTTCTTATTTATGATGTATTTTATAACTGCTCAAGGGAACAAATGTGGATATTCATTCAAGAGAGGCTCCACCCCCTGCTCCTCCAAATATGGTTACTTCAACTTTCTAAAAACAAGATGGCGCAGGAGAAAAAGTTCCAAACCTGAGGCTTCAAAATGTCAGCTCACAAACCACTGGACGACAGAAACTGAGACGTTTGGGAACTATGACGCCGGCTTGCAGGTTGATTCTCATTAGTCACACCTGCTGCAGAGTCGACCACGGTCAGGTGAAGGGTCACATGACCGGAAGTATCAAGTATCAGATTATTCAGAGAAGAAGCTAAATCAGAGATCGTTTTTACTTAAAACAGAAGAAATATTCATATGGATGCAGTTTAAAACACACTAAAGTATTTCAAGGATTTAGAGCTCTCTCTCCCCTGCACCACCCTCTCCTGCGAAGTGGAAACCTACGGTGGCCTTCCGGTAACATAAGCAGTCAGAGGCCCCCCACCTCTAGAGCCAGGGTTGATAGGTGTTCTTTGTTTCAGTTAATGAAAACACAATCATTAATATCTCGTCGTCATTAATCCCCATCACAGTGAAGCTTTGCAGGAAATGAGCCGTCTCTGTTTCACGGCTCCCGCTCGTTTCCTCAGATTAACAAGAACCGATCGGTTATTTATAGACAACAGAGAACCAGGGATTAGGTTTTTCTCCCGTTGTGTTTCGGATGCTCGGGCTTCTTTGATGACTCAAGGTGCGGAAGCGTGTACTTATACTGTATATTTGTGTACACAGTAAACACTGTGCGTCTTCTACATGACCCGTCTGTCAATGACAATGTATTGTTTGGGTTTACATTGTAAAAAATAACGACCTCACACAAATCTGTTGTATAATTTTAAGTTTTTTAAGTTTTTTTCTAAATAAGGCAGTACTACCATATAAGCTCAGTGAAGTACTTTGATTAAAAACATTAACCATAAAGTAACATTTTTAATCTGTAAATTAATATAACAGGATTATTCAATTGCTTAATGGTCTTGAATGTTAAATGTAATTCTACTTTTTTTAATAGAATAATTACACATTCCATTGCTGAGTATATGTATTTGTATTTATATATGCATCAACAATTTTTTATTGTTATTAAAAATTTTAAGAGGGTGAATTTTTACTTTTATTTTTTTGCAGTGTACCTTTCTGTAAAATCTGTATTTACCTGTTGGAAGATGTTTACAAGAGAATCTGTGACGCACAGTTTTGTTCATGCAAGTATCAGCAAAACTACATGTAGGCTAAGTGCATATGTCTGTTCTTTATATTATAGATGTGTCTGTTACATATTTGGAAATAAACCCACTTTGAATTTCTCTGCAGTTTTCTGGCACCAGACTCTTTTCATTTCTGTTCATGAGGCAATCGAGCAGCAGGTTCATGTTTATTTTGGGATGGGCTGTGTGCAGAAACAGGACAGGATATTAAAGAGACCACAGGAGGCTGGTTGGTGTGTGTGTGTGTGTTTGTGTTTCTGTGTGTGTGTGTGTGCCTGTGTGTGTTTTTGTGGCGACGTGTTTCATCTCAAAATAACACAACCCAGGCTGATATATCAGCAGGGGACGTTCACATTGATCCATGTGCAGTCAAAACGCTTTTCCTCCCAATGAGCTGAAGAACAAGCTGTGAACAATCATCGTGAACACACATCTTTGAAGGAAAAGACTTAAGTGAGATGTGAAGAGGTGTCGGACTCTGGCCTCCGGGGTCACATGACAACTCGAGTTGGATTTGAGTCACAAATTTGATGACTAACACTCAGACTCGACTTTGACTCAGTATTCACGGGAGAGACTTGATAGATCCGTTCATCCAGATCCAAGATTTAACACACACGATGGTCTCATCTGAACCAATGACTATAAATAAAGATGGATGATGCTTATTCCTCCTGTGGTGCTAAAATGAAGCCAAAATATTCCTGGATATGAGCGCTGCCATCTTGCACTTCTGAGGTTATTTACAGCCGAATTCTGTGCCGTCACGATCGTGGTGTGGAGCCACGGGAACGAGTTCCTGCAAAAAAACTCTCATCGTGTCAGAATCATGACACGTCAACTCGTTTAATAACTAATTTAAAACCAAACTTATCAGAAACACGAACCCTGTTGTCATATCGTCCATTTTCATTCTCAGTTTATGATCAAAACCTGCTTGTTCTATATCCTGTGAGCATGAAGTGGAAAATACAGGTTTTCAAAGATTCTGTATTTGTTCTCAAACAAACTAAACTGTCGGTGCATTGATCCACAGACGAAAGAGGGAGACAGAGATTAGAATAAAACAAAAAAAAAAATCCTTGAACCACCTTGGGTGAAATTAATAAAATAGGTTGAGAGCATATGGCTGCTGCAAAATTAATTTGGCTCCATAGCTGTGGGAGAAACAGGAACCACAGAACAAATGGTGTCAGTGTATCATCGTATCCATCGCCTTGTGCTATGTATTTATACAGACACACTTCCTTTTGATTGAATATTTATTTAAGCCTCGGAAGACACATTGAGGGATAAGACCCTCATTTTCAATGGTGCCGAGGGTACAATAAAAAAGTTGATACATTAAAAGTTAATACATTGAATAAATAGGAATGAAATAAATATGCATATATATATATATACACAGTAATACAAGGTATAAAACAATTCGTCAATAAAGCTTTAATGTCTTCTAATAAAAATATCTTTGTTCCTTAATTGGACTTAACTGTCAATGAATTGATCAACAATGATCAGGATAATATGTTATTTTATCTTGATTGAACAACATACTGGTTCTAACTGTAATTTCCAGCGTGTGAGTGTGTTTTTGTGTTACATCCTTGTAATGAAATCTTTTCTGCTTGTGCTCTGTTGGCGAATTAGTGCTTTAAAAAGATCAATCAGTCGTCTTGATGTTTAATCCTCCAGTGCATTGTTCCTCTCAGCCTGTGTGCTGGAAGAAGAAAGAGAGAAAGAAGAAACTGCGCCGGTCGTGTCACCACGTCTCCCCCGAGACGGCCTCCTCTCACGGGGGGGGCGTCTTAATCTCAGGACGATGTCAGTGGCCTTCTGGGAAATCTGCAGGGATGAGCGATGACAGAATACAGTCCTGACGACTCAGCAGAAAACACAATGAACTCCCGGAGAGGGGGAGCAGATGGAGGAGCGAGCGGGACAATCATGTGAGGACTGAGTGTGTGTGTGTGTGTTTGTGTGTTTGTGTGTTTGTGTGTGTGTGTGTGACATCGATCTCATCTTTTACAGCTTCGTTCCAAAGAAAATGAATCTCGGAGCAATGAAATAATCACCAATAACTGACAGGAAAAATGTAGCAGCCACGTCTTAACACACATGTCCAATAAAAAAACGATTTCACAGAAGACAAAATTGAAAAAGAAAATACCATTAACTATAAATACAGATGGACGACTTATGGATAATTCATTTAAACCAGACTGATCAGGAACACGAACACTGGAACCAACATCAGTGTGTGAAGGAGCTTATAAAGTGTCAGAAACCAGATGAGAAAAAAATAATGTTTGTACCAGTTTGAGAGCGAGAGGTCGAAGAGGTGATCATCAGAGTCTGAGCTCTAATTCCTATTTTCTATATCTGAAGTGTCTGTCTGAGGCCGCGCTCCACTTTCTCTCCAAACTAGGCTGAAATGCCCTAAAAAGAATTGACACACACACACACACACACACACACACACAGACACACACACACATTAAAAACACATTGAGTTCAGTGACAGACTTTAATTGTGAAAAAATCTCCTGGAGGTGTGTTTTCAATGTCACAGCAATTAAAAGAAGAAGTTAATAAGTTTGACAAACAGAGAAACTCGGAGAAGCTGAGTTTGGAATGAAATGAGGAAAATTAATTTAAACCGTCTGCTGTTACTTCATGTGCATATTCAGCAAATGAGAATCTGTTTCTGCAGGACAGGGAACATTCAGTTGAAAACTCCTCCAGCTGCACCTGAACACTTTATCGAACAGGTTTGCGAAGCCAAGCATGGACCGATCCGAGGAGTTCACGTCACATGTGCACGGCAGCGATGTAAAGACACGGAGAGTGAAACCAGTGGTGATGTAAATCCAGCAGCAGCAGCAGCATGAGAGACATGATTTAATGAAGCCAGATCTCTCAAATTCACACTGAAATAACAAGCGTGGCCGCAGGCGATGAGAGAAACCAGAGGAGCACGACAGGCCTCAGCCGTGGAAGGAACGCGTCCTCTCACATCTGCAGCGTCTGACCTTTACCTCGAAAATGTCACATCAACAAATGACGACGGCCTTGGAGCTGTTTATGGTGCGGAGCCGGAGCCACCTGCACTTTCTCTCCCACCGGGGACTGATCTTCATCTGCCGAGGAGATATTTATACTCACAGACAAACGTGACATTAAGGAGCTGCTGAGAATTCAACAGGGAAACACAGAGGCGGCTTCAGAGCGGCGGCTGGAATCTGGAATACAGTAAACATCAGGTCGTGTAGTAATGAGGTCAGAAGGAAAAATATGCTGCTCTACTATATGGATTCAGATTTCGTGATGTGCAGATTTGATTTTTCCGATCAGGGACGGATGGAAAGAACAAAGTCAAAATGTCGACTCCTCACAATTAGTTTATGGGCTAAAATAGAATGAATGTCCTTGTTACTAAAAATAATTCTGAAGAACAATTTCATCAATTCATCCACACCAGGCATTTTGTAGAGGCAGCCATGTGCCAACGTTATTAGTTTTCTTAAATATTCTTAAAAGTCAGACTTCAATCGTGATTTAAAAATTCTAAACATCTCAACAATTCAACTTTATTCCTCAAAACTTCCTCCGGTATTTCTTTCCTTTAGTTTGGCCCACGTGTATATGATATATATATATGTGCCAACGTTTGCTTTAAATATTCTTAAAAGTCAGACTTTAAAAATTCTAAATCTCAACAATTCAACTTTACTCCTCAAAACGAAAAAATTAAAACGAAACATCCTCAGGTATTTCTTTTCTTTAGTTTGGCCCCAATACTCTGACACATTAAAACAATCCTTTTCCCCTCATAACTTATAACCCTGGTGCCCTGAGGACTGTGAATCCCCCCCCGACAGGCCTCTGAGTAACGGCCTCTGCAGGTGGAAAGTGTGAAGTCTCTCTCTGATGTGTGTGTTTTGTGCATCTGCACCTCGTTGATCCACAGAACTCATGGTTGTGCTCATCTTGTGCTGGGAGCAACAATTATTCAAAGTTATGTGTAAGTGTGACTCATCTGTTTTTATTTATCTTGACCATTCGATGAACCCAGATGCAGCGAACCCCCCTCAGTGCTTCACAGCTCGATAACTGGAACATGAATATTTCATTCACTCTGTGGATTTGAGATCAATCCCCGAGCCCATCGGCGACCGTCTCCCCGGGAATTAGCCTCAGGGGGCAAAGGTCGACATGCTGGGGTTTCCCGTGTGGACACTGTATAAACAAGACTCCATCTTGGTTTAACTGTTCACTGTTTACAGTCATGACTAGTGTCACAGGAGTCGAATGATTCTTCACACAAAAACAGTTTGTTGGTGTTCTTAATCTCCAAACATTTTGGTTAATTAGCATATATTTGCATAGGAAGCAGATTAATTTAAATAGTCGATATTCGATGCATTTCCATCGCCTCCTCTCCTGCAGGAAACCCAAGCCTGCTCCAACTGGAGACCAGACTGCCCCCAAACCTTGTTCCATGCCAACAGATTCTGTATATAGGGTTAGTATGCTGTTTACTCTTACATATAGTATACGTTTTTTTAAATAAAAATATCTGCAAAGAAGAAAAATTAAAGAGCTGAACTGCTCAAAGTCAATAAGTCATGTTCGAAAGGAAGAAGGAAGAAGTGAATACTTATCGAGTCCGTCCCCCATAAAGGCCTCATCACTGAAATCATATTTTGATAACCTGAGGTCCTCAGGCGGTCACATCCATCCAAGACCATCGTCATCCTGCCTGTTGGTCAAATTAATTAATTAAATTAATCAAATTAACATGGATACGTCAATAAACTGACCAGCTGAAGAACATCACTGTCCACTGGCCCAAAGACATTCAATAAAGGGTACACAAAAAAAGAAAAGAGAAGAAACAAAAAAAATACATGAAATGGAAGAGACAGCCATATTGTGTGTGTGTGTGTGTGTGTGTGTGTGTGTGTGTGTGTGTGTGTGTGTGTGTGTGTGCTCATGGTCAGGTAGCATCTGTGTCCTTGACAGGATGGTATGTTCCCTCTGCCCCTACAGGACCTGCTGTACCTGCAGTGCAGTACACACACTCATTACATGGACAAGAGGACAGGGACACACACACACACACACACACACACACACACACACACACACACAGACACTGTCCACCTGGATCATCTGCTCTTGGGAGATCTGTGGATGAATGGCTGTTGTGTTGGCATGTGAGCGGTAAGTTAATGTTCATAACGTTCACAGGTTCACAAACTAAAGGTTAATGTGATAAAAACGTCTTCAGTTTGTATCCGTCTTCAGAATCACAGACACAACATTCAATGAACAGTCCAGGCTGTAGATATACAAGTACACATTCCTCTGTTCTTCAAGCTGTGTGCTTCAGCTCATTGATGGATACTGCATATTCTGACTTTACTTTAATTTGTCCATCACAGTGAATGTAAGTAAAGATGGACGACACGTCACTTCCTCCTATTGCACAGAAATGAAGCCCAAATATCTGCGACTGGGACCAAACCAAACTCAAACGCAATATTATTTACAAATATTTTTCCGGTCCAAGCCTGAGCTGTCCCGATGGGTCGAGGGTTTGGGTCCCTACACTAAAGTCTTAACTCATTTTCATAACTCCTGATAAGAGCTACCTCAAATTATGTTTTTTGGCATGGCCAATATCCCATCTGCCCACATAGAGGAGGCAGGGTTTCTGACCTTTACTGTTGCCAGCCACCAGGGGGCGATCAAGGGGGTTTGGCTTTTAAAAATAAATGTTGTTTTTGTAGCTCTATTGGAATCTGTGGATATTTAATGTCTGCCAAAAATATAAAACAGGCTTCTGCCACAAAAAAAACAAACAAACACTGTGTGTCTCTGCTCCATCTGTGCCTGCGTCTCCCTGCAGACTGAAAACACACAACACACACACACACACACACACACACACACACACACACACGCACACACACACACACACACACACACACTGTCTCTTTAAATATCTCCATCACACATAAACAGCCACGGACGTACATCAGACCGGTGACGGCGTCTCAGTGATGTCATACGTTCAGCGAGTGGTACCATCAGAGGCGTCATGTTAATGTGCTCAGATGACCTCAGAGTGAGGAAATAACATGAAACATCTCCAAACGTTAGTGGTGGTTGTTGGAGCAACTTAAAAAGATACATCAGGGAGTAAAACACTGATGAATAAAGTTCAGATTAAGTTATATTGCCACATTTACCAATTGAAGTAAGTTTCTAAGTTGGTCAAACATGTATTTTTGTGCACAACCTGTGATAAACATAGTGATAATTATTTTTACATGTGACTACACAAAAACTGTTGTGTCAGTGCGACCCAAAGTGTGTAAGTTAAGTGGACAGCGCGTCTCTGCTTCCTCCATTTTCCAGAGATGAAGCCAAAATAAATCAGATTCCATCTCTCTCATCTTTTTGAGCCAGATCTCGTCAAGTTAATTCAGTAAAACCCATAAACACACAAGTGTCTTTTAAACTAATCCTCAAAGTTTGTAACATGTAGTTTCATTTTCCGATTAAATAAACTGACTCATTACCAATAAAAGCGTGTAAGTACTTTAATTATAAAGTACTGAATTCATCCTAAACACTCGTCACGGTATTAACAAACTCAAACTGTTGTATTAATATAGTGAGTCACTTGTTTTAATGTTCAGGTTGTAAACACAACCGCAGAGAAGCAGATGGTCTCAGTTCTGTGAGTTTCAAACATGAAGCAGCTAATTTTACGGGATGAAAATACTCCTTCATCTTCTTTGGATCCTTTTCATCATCTGCCACTCGAGCTTCTGTTTTAAAACAGTTTATCGGGAAGAAGTTTTTTCTTTTGTCTCGGTTCAGTTGTTCTCTCGTTCCAATTCTTCCTCTGTTTTCTTCTCGTCTACTCTCCATCCCTCAGTTCCTCTTCTCTCTATCTGCCCCCTAGACACAGTCACGTGGCCACAAAATCATTATTTACACACACACACACGTAGGCACACACACACACACACACACACACACACACACACACACACACACACACACACACACACACACACACACACACACACACACACACGTAGAGTAAGTGATAGAGTAGAATGAAGAATTGAACCTGTTCTCTCGTGGGAATTTCCCAACATGTTATTGAGATTCAATCTGCGGCGCAGAGAGACCCAGGCCCATTACTTGTGTGTGTGTGTGTGTGTGTGCGTGCAGAAGGTTTGGTTAAGGGGTAAGGTTAGACAAGTCTACGTAATCTCTCTAAAAGTGAGAACGTGTGCATGTTTTATTTATAAAGTGTAATTCTTTCCGAACATCCTGAAACAGCCCTTTGAACAAATAAGACCCAGTCATTTGTTTCACTGACATTCACATGGACAGCAACACAACAGTAATACAATACTTCCACCTTGCCTACATTAACCACAATGCATCAGCACCAGAGGTCTTAGGAAAGAATAGGAACCTTTGGGGTGGGGCTTGCAGTGCTGAAGTCACCTGATTGGTCGAGGACTCCAGCTTTTTATTTCAGCTGCTCAGTCTCTGCAATAGCTCCTTACATCTGTTTCCTTATTGTTAGAATCAAAACAGTTGTTGTTGTGTTGCTCCATTTAGCGTCTTTATTGTTGTAAAGTCTTCTGCGTTGCCACAGTGGAACAGCTTGTTGTAGCCATCGGTTGTTTGTGTACTTCTGCAGGAACCTTCTAGTTCCTTGAAGATAAGTTTCTCAGACTAAAAGTTCCAATTAGATTTGGTTGAAAAGTGCCTTAAAATGCCTGAAGAGCAAAACACACAATATAGGCTACAACATACAACTGAGCTGTATTGCGTTATCAGGTTGTGTGTGTGTGTGTGTGTGTGTGTGTGTGTGTGTGTGTGTGTTGGGACATTGGGAGGTGAGCAGCTTTGCACCAGCACGTGATCTGTGCAGCTGTTTGTCTGTGTGTGTGTGTGTGTTAGCAAATATAGAGGTGACATTGATTTGTCTTTGAGGATGAAGCTGTTCTTCCCTCGTGCCTCTACCTTTACATCTAACCCCTCTCTACCTCTCTCCTCCTCCTCCCTCCCCTGTCGCTCTCTCCATCCTCACCCCCTCATCACAGTGAAGAGGACGTGGTTTAATCTCACAGAAACACGAGATGTGTAATTTTGTTTTAAGTCTTAAAACACCAGCTCCTCCTCAGTGTGATGTATTCTCTCTGGAAGCGAGTGTGAGTCAGGAGGAGTGTGAGTCAGGAGGAGGTTCGATTTAAAGGACGAGTGATGGTTGTATTGATTCGGTTTCAGGGAAGGGAAATAAAGGGGAGTTTGTTACAGGTGGATGTGATGGAGGAGGATTGATACTGACTTTCACCCACATCCTTAAACTACACGTCACACCAAGTCACATGACACATTTACAGTTTAACTTGAAAACCACGCAAGCACCGTGTGTTTAGTCAGTGTCAGGTGTTCTACTAACATTTTATTGCGTCACACACACACACAAACTAACACACACACACACAAACTAACACACACACACTGGTTACTCAGTGCAGATCTTTACCTCTGGCTGTTCAGCCGTCTGTCTCTCGCTGGATCGACTCCAGAGACACAGCAAGACTGACAGAATGACGTCAGTGTGTGTGTGTTTGTATGTTTGTGTGTGTGTGTGTCTGTCTGTGTGTGTGTGCTGTTAATAGATATCAGTGGAAATGACATCCTGACATTCTTGCCTTGATGCTGATGCACCACAGTGGTTACACACAATCTGAACCAGCTACACAGCGCGTGTACATACAACAAGTAAACAAGAAAGTCTCTACAACCCAAACCATGGGATTTATAACCAGTAAAAGGTTGATGGTTCCAGTCCCTCACGTGAGACCTGAGCTCCGACAGGAAGTCACTTCCCAGGTGAACGTCGTGGACACCTGATTGGCTGACAGGGTGGACACAGCACGGGCAGGAGTGGAAACAGGGAGGAAGCTTCAGTACAACATGTGACCTGTGTAGTGATTCCAGGGCCGCATCCTTCAGAGGCTGCGTTTGTTAAGAATATTAATATTAAGCGTTTTCACATAGAGACAAACAGACAGAATGGGAATGAGTGACCAGTGAAAACAGGAGAGAAAAATAACAGAGCACGTTAGACCTGCTCTGCTCGACTTATAAAAGTTTAAATGTTAATACCCGGCGAGGCAGGATTATGATTGAATAACACACATTCAATTGCATAATCTCAGTGGACTACATGGCTGTGTGTGTGTGTGTGTGTCTGTGTGTGTGAGCTGAGAGTTGGAGAGATTTCAAAATTAACCGATATGAACGCTGATGAGACCCCTCCATGTTATTTTTTTTTATATCTCTCCTCTCTGGTTTATCTAAATCTCTTTTTTCCATCTCGTCCCATCAGTTTTTTTGGCGTCACTTTAAATTCACGCCGTACGTTACGAGTCGTCTTCATGTCTTCAACCTGTTCCTTAATTATTTCTCTCTCTCTCTCTGCTCCCCTTCTTTCTGGGTGGTCTTGTCATCTCACATCAGTGTCAGCTGATCCCGTCGTCGCCGCTGCAGCTTGCTGTTGCCTTGGCAACGCCCCGGCTTGCAGCAGAGTAATAAGGCTGTGTGTGTGACCTACGTGGCCCGTCCTGATCTCACTCTGCAGGTCGAGGTTCAGGCCCGGCAGCTTGTTACCTCGTGATTTAAGTGGCCCGTGTCGGCGAAACTGATTCCTCCTGTGTTCTCGTAATCAGAACCTGAGCCGCGATGTGACAGGTGAAGAAACTACTTACAGAAGTGCAATGGTGCAAAAAGGATTCGTTTTTACACATCGAAGTCTGTTTATGTGAAAAGAAAATGTTGTCTGAAAGTCTTTGTGGCTCCGGATGCTCTCGGTTGTTTGATGGTTTGTTCAAGAAGTTCACGGGCAACACAAGTCGTCTGCTCATGTTTCGATCCTGGATTTAAAGGAGACATAACCCTCCATATAAAAATGTCGCTATCCCAGAAACCAAAGCTGCCATCGTGCCTTTTGAACGTCAGACTCTATGTAGTGGTGATCGTAAACTGGAGCTGTGGTATCGAGGTATTATACTGAGTTTATGACGTATATTGCAGCCAGCCACCAGGGGGCAATCAAGATGCTCTGGCTTCCTTTTATGCTAGCTTTCGTGAAGCAATCTTTATATTTGGCCTTTGGTCTCCACTTGAAGACGGATTGCTTCACAACTGTTGGACAAACCCAACTGTGTCCCATTTCAACGTTCTTCAAATTTGGCCACGAAACGCTCCTTAACTTCAACAACTATGGATTTAATTGGTGGATCCTTCTCGGGACAACTTATCCCAGGATTCATTGCTGCGAAGCTGTAGCGGCTAAAAGTAGCTAACGATGCAACGGTAAGAGCAGGGACAAGGTGGTGACGCAGATAGGAATAAAATTTGGTTTGCGGTGAAGAATTCCTACAAGACCAAGCCTTTGTAGTCCCCAAGTTCAGCTAACGGCTAACAGCTAGCTAACCACAGCATGCTTTACCAGGTAAAGTGTATGCCTAGTCAAAAAACCCTCAAATGTCAACCTCAATATAAAATCTTCACAGAGTTCCAGTTATATCACATTTTTGTTGATTATAATTATTCCAAGTCGTTTCAGTTCCTGCCTCACGATATTTTCTGATTCTCTCAAACCGCGGCTTAGTAAAAATAACAATAATTTTGCTTCAACAGCCTTATTTTTCTATTGTTTTTAGCTTAAGTAAAAACTGTGACACTCAACACAACCCAGAACCTTGCGTCTCTGTCGACCCTCCGATCATTCTGCTAAATCCGTCCAGAAAAAGACTCGGCAGCAAATAATTCTTGTAATTGTCGATAAACAAACTTATCAGTCCGCTGCAGATTAATCATACTTTTTTCTTATTTTCTGCCCCGAGAGGAAGACACTTTTACAGACGGCCTTTTTACATCACGGATGTCAGACACTGTGCTTGTGTGTCTGTGTTACTTTCAGTCAGCAGCGTCTTATAAAAAGCTCTTTACACTGCGCTGCCTCTGTCCTCGTGTGCTGCTGTGGCCAGTGAAGTGCACGCCATCGTGTTGACAAGCGCTCGGCGGCTCGCCGGGAGCCTGCTGTCCAAGCACGCCTTATCACAGGAGCATTGACCTTTTACTGCAAGTACCTGCCTCCGCCGCTGTCTCCGCCTTTTCCGTGTCGCTGCCTGCCCCCCCCATCTGCTGCTCCGTCAGACCCCCTGTCTCTCTCTCTCTCTCTCTCTCTCTCTCTCTCTCTCTCTGCGTCTCCGTGTGTCCTGCTGCTGACATCAAGCTCTTTACTGTTTCCATGTATCATCTGTTTGGATCCCCTTCACTCTCTGTTAACCTTTTATCATCATCATCCTCTCTTTGCCTGAGTTTGATTTAAAGAATAACTTCCCACATAATTTTGGCGGCCTGTATTTCTAAATATCCGCAAATTCCAGAAATCTCGAGAACCATTCTTCTTATCAGCTTCACACTTGTCTTGTGTATTATCAAGGGCCCAAGGAATTTCAGTGTTGTATAAGGTGCAATTTGGACAAGTGATATGCTCAATGTTAATATATTTTGAATAAACAGGAGACCAGATGCTGACGATCACAACTGATTCTCCAGTTCAAGGTTCTGCATCCTGAGTTGGACTTTGAACAAACAGGTGAACGGCTTTTTGTTCAGGTTCAGAGTTCAATCTTTACTTCCTGCAGCTCAATGTTTCAAACAAAAACTAATGTATGTTACAGACTTATTTTGTCTGAGACTTCATTTCTGAACAGTGGGAGGAAGTGGAAACGCGTCGTCCATCTTTATAAACACTCAATGGAAGTCAATGATGGGCTTATTCATACATTTACAGATTTTGAGTTATTACTTGTGAATCTCAGGTTCATAACTGCGGAAATAATGATCAGCACATAATTAATAACCTCTCACACTGGAAACAGCAGCATGTTAAGTTGTGAAGCCGTGGATCAGAACAGAGGAAAATAACACGAATGTATAAAACGGCTTTGTAGGACAGACGATGAAGACGACACCATGTTGTTAAATCTGAGCTGAAGCTGTATCTTCTGGTGGCAGATGGTTTGTAATTAAATTTAAAGATGACCAGAGGAGAACTGACCCCCAGGCGTTATAGTGGAAAAATACAGAGTGTATAGAAACTGAGGTTTTTGAACATCTCCTCAGACTGAAGCCTCTAATTCTCTCCACTGCACTGAGGCTCTATAGTAAGTTAACCTCATGTAACCTTACTAATAACCTGCAGGAAGTTTGTGTTGGTCTTTAATCAGCGTGTTTACAGGAGCCGCTCGCCAGGACGTGGATGAAAAGATCAGAGTTGTGGCATTTTCGTAAATACACTGTGATGTATTAGTGCGCCGCTGTTCTCTGACCAATCATTTGTCTGGCTGACGTTGTGAAATGAACTCGGCTGTTGGACACGAAAACAACTTGATCATTTCTGCCGACTGTTGCCCGAGCGTGTGTGTGTGTGTGTGTGTGTGTGTCCCTTGTGTTTGTGATTACATTTGCAAAAAACGATGATTCGCTATTTTTCTTCCACATGTGTGTGTATACGATGCATAGTGTGTGTGTGTGGGTGTGTGTTTATTTGTGTGTGTGTGCACGTCCCCTATGGCTTCTGTCTATAGAGGCAGAAAAATGAATGGAGCCCTGTGAAACACTGTTGATTACACATCTTCTCTGCCACACAGAAAACAGGAGAAATGAGGAGCAGAGGCAACGAGCGCATGAAGAACAGAGGTGAAGACACGGATGGAGCAACAGTATGAAATGAAATGTAAACGTCCTGGAGGTTTGCACTGACAGCGACTTCACAACAAAAAAACACCATGTTTTCACCACATTTTACACAACAAATACTTTCACCTCAAAAACATAGTAATACCCAACAAAACTGGTGGGTGGGGTGGGCCTTGAATGGCGCCTGATTGGTCGTCTTAACTAACCCGTTTTGTAAAATCGTCTGGCTTAAGGCCAATTTATGCCTCTCCGTTTCTTCTATTACGGACAGATAAGATCGCCCTATCCGTCGTGAAACGCCCTCTCCGAATGCTTCGTACAGCTTTTCGTACACGTCTGATTTTTCTAACTATCTGTCTTCATGTTGGAGACCCGACGGACCGCTCTTGGCTGTGATTGGTCCGCGAACTACATCATTTCTGTATGACGTCATTTCCGTATTTCCGGACCTCAAACTTCCTGTTTACTTCCTGTTTACTTCCATGTAGCATCAAACCCAAACACAACTATGATTCTACGATTAATGTGACGTGTGTGTTAAGCCAGCGGAGTTGTCCGGCTGACGGTGGCTCGTTAGAGCACTGAGGGCATGTGTGCACGGTCACATACGGTTATAACGAGCTTTCAAAACGGCGCTAGCAGGCTAGGCTAGCGGGCTAGGCTAGCCACCATGCTAACTGCGGTGGTAACAGTGCAAGAACCCGCGGTCACGACTTTAATTCCACTTCTATCATGACACTGTTTCTATAATACCGTCAGGTTAGAAGCAAACACTGGATAGTAGTAGTTAGTGTCGGGAGTCCCTGCTGACTGTGTGTGGAAGCTGGGGGGAGCTAGCTCCGGGTAGCTTCTAGCTACATGTAGCCTCAAGCAGATTCAAGCTGTGGAATCAGCAACACAGTTCGGAAACAAGACCGGGGAACCGCTGCGCTAAGAAACGATTACATCAGCATCTTGACCCGCTGGGTGTCACTGTATTTAGTTCTGTTAGTTGCCATGGTTCAGTGTGTGGGAGAAAAGCTAACATGTCAACAGAGACACGTGGACTTCTTCTTCCCAAATGTGGTAGGCTTCTCTGAGCTCGTCTTCCGTTGCGCCACCTATGGGTTTGGCGGTGAATTTTTTCCGGACGTAGACTGACGGAGAAGTAAAAATCAAAAAGAGTCTTTGCCCCCTGCTGAGAACTCTCCGAGAAACGGACACGTAGTAGTATATAAGAGCCTTTAGTGCATTTGTCTAATCGACTCTGGTCTTTAGACGAGTGTGAAAACACAGGCAACAACAATCTGCTGGTGCCTTTGAGTTCCTTGAAAAAAACTAAACTATTCTGTCGTGTTTGGCGGAAAATAACCAATCATCTAAGAGAAATACTTCTTGTTATTACAGTTTGTCAGGTTGTGTCTATGAGGCTTCATTTGTAATTATTTCCAAAAGGATCAATAGGTAAAGTGAGTCAACCAGCACATGCACCCAGAGGTGAACGAGACAGGAAATAACCTTCCATGTCATGTTTGTTGACAAACAGGTTGCATATACTTCAGTTATAACCAATAGTAATAATATACATATATATATTTATATATATATTTGTGTTTGTATTTCTTAAGATCCTTGCTTGAAAAGAGAGCCACAAGGAAGTGAGCAGAGAGAGAGAAGGAGAGACGAAGGGAGAGAGACAATGTAAACTTGCCGTTCGGCTCCACTTCCACTTCCCCCAAGCCACACCCATATTCCCTCATCCCCATTGTGATTGGCCGCACTGCCAGCAACAGTCTGCTCTCCATCCTCCCTCCTCCGCTCCCTCGCTTCCTCTCTCACTCACTCTGGAGCGAGTGAATGAGTCCAGTCAGACACAAGCTGTTTAAAACAGTGCAGCCTCTCTCTCTCTCTTACACGCTCTCATCATCTCTCTCTCTCGCTCTCTCTCTCTGTCCTTTCCCGTCTCAGGAGCAGACAGTCAGCCGAGCATCGGCACGGCAACAGAGGACAGAGGAAACGACGTTGACAACAACTCAACACTGAGACCATTCACAACAACAGCAACAACACCAGTAGTTCAAAGCAGAAGCAACAGATTGCTCCTCAGTTGCGATTGTTCCTGCAACTGATGCTCGGGAATCGGAGAAGCAGCAAAGCAGCAGCCGTCTCCCGGGGGGTTTGAAAGTCAGGTTCTCTGCTCCTCTGCTGTGCCGGAGCACGAGGAAACGACAACGGCAACGAGAAGCTTTGATTCAGCCTGAGAGCAACACGTTCTCCAGCTGGGCGTCAACATCACCTCTACCACCAGCAGCGTCTCCTCCCATCCTCCCTCCCTCCGTCCGTCCTCGGAATCTGAAGAACGACCTGAGCAATCACAGGTGGAGGACGAAGGATCGACATGCAGAGTTCTGGGAGTTTCGCCGTGAAACCAAAAAAGACGAGATAAGGTTTTTTATCGGCGTAAAGACGGAGGTAAGATTCAGACGTCAGGAAGTCCGTCAGACTTCTGAGGAAGAGGAGGAGGATGCGCACCAGCATCTGCCTGAGAGCGGAAGCAAAACAAGAATCCACAAACTAGAGACGGGATGACAGCAGGACGGAGATATAACTCTGCCCAACAAAGCCAGAGATAACATTCAGTTAATTCCATCACAAACAGAAACACGTTTTGGTGCCCAGTTCTGTTTCTGGGATGATTCTGCACCAGTGGAAGTTGCGTCTCATCTGATGCATCAACATCCACATCGACCTTTGACGTCACCTTTTCCCGCCACTTTCACCGCCAGAAAGTTCTTGCGCCGATTCCGGTCGGTGTGAGAGTCTTGGGGGGGTTTTTTTTTTGCGCGACTCTTGTTTTTCGGGGTGAGGTGGATCTGCCGTCGGGGGCAGCTGATCGCCATCCAAGACGCCGCGCGCCGTACTCCGCGTGAAGAATGCCCAGCCGCGGTTGGCCAAGCCGGCCGACCCGGGCCCGACGGCGGGCCTGTACATGGAGCGATCGCAGAGTCGCATCAGCCTGTCGGCGTCCTTCGAGGCCCTCGCCATCTACTTCCCCTGCATGAACTCCTTCGACGAGGATGATGGGGGTGAGTGGGAATGACACACACGTGCACACGCACACATGCCCACACACAGGCACACAACCACAGCAAGATTGAGAGGCCATACATAAAACATGGGACACGCAGCACGACATTTGTCACCTCAGTAAGTCACAATGCAAAACACACACGTCCTGTAAAAACATTGTGTAGTGTTCCCGTTCATGTTGACACATTCTTACCCCAATATGCACAATTTACATTTCTATTTAATGATGTTTAACGTAAGTAAGTGCTTGATCCTCCGGGTCCTGCCGACATCATTTAGAGCTCAAACAATTAACTTATTAATGGATGCATCAACCCAGAGAATATGAATCGTCAGCGGTTTGTGTTTGTGGATGGAAGCCAGTAAAGAAGAGGACAAACATTCTCTGGCTGCAGCTTCTGAAAAGAAGTGATTTGGTTATTTTGGCATTAAAATTAAAATATGTTGCTTCCTGGACGGAACCAGACTGGAAAACTGCAGATTGTTCACTGACCTGAGGTTTTGTTGTGAAAATGATTCATATGTGATTCTGAATATAATGGAAAGATTAAATGCGAGTGAAAATATGTGTTAGTTGTTAACGTTGAGATATGATGTGATAAACCGGGACATAGAGTCACATGTCCGTCTATAGGGTTTGGATTTAAATAGATTAAATAGAACTGTGTCTGTGTGTGAGTGTGTGTGCTTGTGTGTGTGTGTATGTGTGTGTGTGTATCCACATGTGTGTCCATACTTACTTGACTATCTACAACTATGGTAGAATCTGATCCCATGTTTTCGCTGCACACCTGAGGTTACGTCAGTTCTTCTCTGATGAGATCAAATCCTCGAATCGAAAAGCATCCGATGATGTAACATGTTTTAATCTGAACTGGTTTTATTCATTACGTTGCTGCTTATTTCCCGTCATATGATTCCAAGTGTACATGCTGGAAAACGTTGGTACCGGATTGTTCTGAAGTACAAGATAACGGGTATTATGAGTGAAGGCCTATATAAGTACAAGTATACGAGTACCTCTGGAAAAGCAAGTAGCAGCAAGTCCTGTTAAAAACAATCGAGTATATGGACAATTCAGCAATTTGATGTTTTTATGAATAAACACGTTGATTGACAAAAGATGACAGGAGCGACCCGACATGACAATAGAACCAGAAATGGAAGCTAGTGTTGCTAAATTAGCAGATTCTTTTTAAACCTTCTTTTCACCTTGTGATGTACAAATGTTCATCGTACGAGTTTGACTGAACAAGCTGCAACAGAACATTAAAGGGTCAGTGACAAATAAGGGTTGGCATCATGAGAAATTCAAAAATGTTTCAAAAACCTATTTTAAAAAGCATGAACCAGGTGGATGTAGGTTTGATAATTGGTAAGTGTACTCGGACATTTGTTTTCTTATATGCAGTTCCTCCTGAGAATATCCGGAGGTTCTGTGGAGTTCAGTGACGCAAAGCAGCTTCAGTCGGTTTGTTTCTCAACACCACACGTTCACATCCACTGATAAGTTTGGTTTTTAAATGTTATATTTAATGATGTATAATCAAACCAAATAATAATAAACAAAAGCACAAAATAGCAGAGTTTGTATGCTGCATATTTTGGCTTGTTTTCTAGATAGCGTGAGGAAAGCAGAGACACGTCGTCCATCTTCATTCACAGTCAATAGCTTTGTCATACATGGACATTTACTTCATATCTTGAGATTTGTTTTTTCCTCTTTTAATTCTGAGATTCGTGAAGTTTTAAAAAAACGCCGTTCATTTGACTTTCGTCGTGTTTGTTTCAGCTTCTGGATCATATATCGATTCAATGTGTTTAGTTACTTAAATTTCCTCTACTACTGGAACCCAGTGATGTTGAAGCATCTCAGCGTTAAACTACATAGACACATCCTGACCAACGCCTCCAAGGTTCATGTTTGTGTTGACTGAGGCCAAACAGAGGAGTGTGATGAAGGGCAGCTCACTGGGCAGCTTGAATCCTCCGTACGGATTCCAACCTGTCGATGTGATTCTGGGCGTGTCCACGCAAAACAAAACCAATAACAATCAAAAGCCCTTTAAACGCCCATTTGTGCGTTCACAAATACAAACGTGTGTTACCAGACCCACACACACACACACACACACATGTGAGAGCAGTGTGTGAGGTAATCAGAGCAGAGCGGCAGGCCGGGGTTTGTGGCTCTCAGACTAATTAAATGCTAATATGGCTTCTGATTGTGGCTGACTGCAGCTAAATAGAGGCCTGATTGCAGGTTAATTCTCTCTCTCTCTCCCGCTCTGTCTCATTGTCTCTCGGCCGAGCTTTCCCCTCTCTCTCTCTCCATCCTCCGGTCACTCTGTGGTCTCATAATCCTGTTTGCAGGTTAACTCCTTTAAATTGGGCTTTAATCACTTTCTCTTTTCATTTCTTTGTCTTTTTTCACTGTCTCCTCACATCTCTCCCTCTGACCTGGATTTGATTTTGCTGTTATTCCTCTCTCGTCTCGCACACGATCAACCCACACACACACACACACACACACACACAGTTACACACACACACACACACCAACAAATGTGTTATAGCGGCTCAGGCGTCAGACTGACAGCTGAGGTGATTCTCCTGCATCACACAGTAAATGTAAAACCTGACGAATTAAATGTTCTCATCCGTATCATCCGACTGAAAACAACATCCATGGTCCACTGTGGTTAAAGCAGAAACTCAGTCACACTCACATTTGTTCACAGTAGTGTTGTGGTTTCCAGACATTATTTACAGTCCCTTAGATCTTCTGTTCTTTCACCTCTGGTAATGTATTTTCCTACATTTCCCAGAAGGCTTCTTGATAACTGCCCGATCACATATGTCTACTTATGGTCGTGAGCTGAGGATTTTAAAGTTAAGTGATAAGGTCGATGAAATAGGAAACCAGTTGCTACATTTTATTTGAACCTGTTTCCTGCCTGTTCAATGCTGACAATAATTTCCTTGCAAACATTAACGTATTACTACATGACTTTATAATGTCATGATGACGTCATACCTTCCTCTTTATCATAAATAATTTTTTCAATCCAAGCTAGTTGAGTCTATCGTCCCATAAGATGCAGAGATTCTTCCTCAAATGTTATTTTGCACATTATTTTGTTGCCCTTTGATTGATCTGCCCTAAAAGTGAATCATCTGGTGATTCACTTTCAAGCAATAGTCACAACAAATTTGGTGAAAATCTATACATGTGTTGATGAGTTATTTTGTACATACACACACAGACAAGGGCAATACAAATAGTCCAAGAAGATGTTTACTTATGTTTTTAGCTGCTCGGACCTATAAAATTATTCTCATGTGCTGAGTCCCAATGACAGAGCGATTCACTTAAATACTTGGCGCTGTAGCAGAGGCCTGTACAGTAGATCTGTCTTTCACGTAACTTTCATTAATCATGAAGCTCCTCAGGATCTCCAGGTGACCGACCCTCGTTCTGTGAATCTCGTCCTGATTCAGCGCTGCAGACTCACATCTTTGTCACGGACTCAGCTGCACACAATTCAAACTGCCAACACAATAATCTTCACTTTGAACAAGTGATTTATGTGCTTGTTGAAGAGTTGTTCACACTCCTCACAGTGATTTATGTGATTTATCGACTCCATGAAGTGTTGACTCACGACGAGTGGATCTGCAAGGAAGACTTCAAGTTTCACACAATGAAAATACTCAAGTATCTAAACTAACAGTAGTTACTAAACGTTCACTATACTATACTTACCATATACAATATTTATACTTAGTACACTTCAGTACAAATCCCACATCACAATACATCTTATGATACTTTAACTACAGTGTACATAGGCAAATGTATAGATTTATAAATATTTTATAATAAATACTATTTAAGTGATTCAAGGAGAAGTAGCCCCCCCCCCTTCTCTTGTTCTGGCTTGTTTCTTCAATTAAAATACAACCTCTAAATATATACGAGCAGAACAGGAGACAAACTTAGATTATGTTTTGTTCACTTCTCTGTTCGTAGATCAAATATTCACACAAGGACAGAAAAAAGATTTTAACATTGTGAGGATTTTAACAATTTAAATTTTTCATACTCACATTAGATATCGGTTTATTAGTCGCACGGTGGGGAAATGAGCCGTGTTACAAAGTGGATATTAAAACTAGACACTACATACAGTTAAAACATACAATCTAAACAGGTTATAGCAGCATTGCACACATATGAAATGAATTTACACGGATAGAACATGATTATTATCCTGTTGAATTATTTGAAAACCTGCGTGAGGTGCATGTGGTCTCCGAAGGCTGAGGGTCAAGTTTCTATTTGAGACGAACGTCAAAGGGTCCTTCAGAATCCAAGTTCCCCCCCCGAGACACTGAGACTGTTTGTAGATCGATAAGTTGTGAGAGTGTCGGCTAAACGACTCTGTGACGTACGAACACGCATCAGGTACGACGGCATCGAACCAGCAGCAAACAGTAATGAGACTTGTTGTGGGAGGAACTGGAACATAAATCTTCCACAAATTAGGAAGCGAAGGGAGGGAGGGAGGGAGGGAGGGAGGGAAGGAAGGAAGGAAGGACAGGCGGAGATGGGAGGAGGAAGCTGAGGTGGAGGGATGAGAGAAGAAGGGAAATGGCTGCAAAGAGGCAGTTAGAAATAGAAAAGGAAAGCAGCATCAATCATAGATCAACCAGCTAGAGAGGGGTAGATGGAGGGATGGGAGGGAAGAGTGATGGAGGTGGAGGAGGCTGGAAGGAAGGAAGGAGGGAGGGAGGAAGTGAGAGTGGAAAAAATAAAAATGACTGTCTTTCCTCATCACCCTTACATTTCCTTTCTCTTGCATCGTCCTTCCGTCAACCCTCACCGGCCTTATCTTCCCTCTGTCATCCCTCCATCTTCATTCCTGCCTTCAGAGCACAGGAGGTCCGGCGCAGGGAGGACAGAGGAATAGGAAGAGGAAGAGGAGGGGACGGCACAATAGTCCTTTCTTTTTTGTAATGAAAGATTTTAAACAAAGACGTGCAAAGATTTCCTTCCTTAGTGATTTGTGGCCACGGTGACGTGAAAAGGGCGGATTCCTGTGTCAGAGGCACGAGTTATAGAGGAGAGAGAGAGAGGGGGGGGGGATGAACGAGAGGAGGAGCGAGGTCCCTGGTGAGCTCCTGAGCTGCAGAGCCGACCCAGAAAAGTCAGGAGTAAAAAATGGACTGCCAGGAAAGGAGGTCTATTCTATAGGGAGGAGGAGGAGTTGGAGGAGGCGGAGGAGGAGGAGGAGGAGGAGGAGGAGGAGGAGGAGGAGGAGGAGGAGGAGGAGGAGGAGGAGGAAGAGCATCATTTGTTATACTGAGGGTTGTGGTCGGCAGCAGCAGGGAAGGTGCTGTTCAGCTGCTCTTGAGTCGGATGCAGGAGCTGCACCTGTTGTTTGAACAGTTTCTCACGGCAACGTGAGCATCAGCAGCTGCAGCCGGTCCCAGAGGTTCAGTGAAGGTGATACAGTCATGTGACCTCAAACAGATCGGATTCTTTACATGAGAAAGATCTTACTGTAACGGCCCCCCCGCTTCTCCATACAAACTTCTGAGTCTCTTGAACTGATGTTACACGGCTCTTTATTTTTGTATCTGGTTTGCCGTAGTAGCACCGTAAAACTGTAATGACAGTTACAAGTTACAAAGATTTTAATCATTAAAACCAAACACGAACGTTAAAATACAATGAACAAACAAATCGCCACGTGAGACACATCTGACTCGTTAACGTGACATAGCGACTCCCTTCCGCACTACCCGCAGCAAAGTGAATGGGACCAGCTTCCTTAACTCGTTCCGCTTGGCGAGGGGTGTTAAGCTAAAGTTGTTTGGATGGTTCTTTCGGTCCGAGAAATGCCGCAAAGCTGGCGTCCGGTTTGGTTTCCTATCTGTGCCGGGCTGACGGCAGGTATTTTATTGCACCGGGGCGGAAACGAGGGATCAGGTGTGTCGAATAAAACCATCCGCTCCTTTGCTGCAGGTAACTATGCGAGGGGAGTCGCTACGTGTAAAAGACAACGAAAATAACCCAAACCGTAGTTGAACATAAGAACAATAACCCTAAAATAAAAGAATAAAACAGTCTGCATAAACTGGCCGGTTTTGCTGACAGTTACACTTACTTATACTCGTCTCAGACTCGATGACCTGGTCCGACTGTTCCCAGGTGTTACAAGATGAACTGAACTCTAAACCTGGCTCTATTCTCATCGCTAGCTTCATTGTCAAAATAAAATAAAAATAAATTTGCCCGTTCACGCAGGCGTCTTGTTTCCATCACTGGTGATTGGAGCCATTTGACCCACGAGTCAAAGCTGATTGCATCCAACACAAAAGCAAGATGTGAGTGGGTGTTGCTGGTTTTTTTACAAGTGGGAAAGAGGCTTAATTTCCTATTTTTAATTAAGAAAACTTCATTAGGAGATTTAATGAACCCACAGCCCGGACGACAAAGATTTTCTCTGCTGTGAACAAGAACATCCGATGCCTTTATAAATAATCAGCCGGATTTTAAACGGTGTGATTAGTTTGATTCGACCTCATAAACTCCTGAGATCCGGTGGAGATTGAAACAAAGGTGATGGAGGTCGAGGTCGAAAAAGTAAAAAAACAGAAAAAGGAGAATTGAACGAGGGAATGGAAGAAAAGAGGAGGATATATTATTGAGCGCTGCACCTCCAGCGAGCTCGGCCGTCCTGACGGGCGTCGTTGTGACAGATTGAGAGCAGGAAGTCCGGTTGTCATGTGAACTTCAAGTGGAGACAAACGAGACGAGCAGCGGTGAAACCTCTTCAAACACAACGTTACATCGTGAGTGACAGCTTCGCTCTCAACGCCACCGACGATTAACAGCGGCGCTTTGTGTCGGAATGACAGGAAATCACAGGGAGGCAATTTGAATGTGTTGATCTGACGAGTCACCTCCCATTGTCTGAGCTGACGGGTGAAATCCTCCCTCTGCTCGGGAACATCGTTAAATCGTCTGATACGAAAGAGCGTTAGCGTTGAAATACAAACATCACTGAAGAAGAGACTTTAAACGACGGGTTCTTATATCTTCTTTTCACTTTGACTAGTATTTCAAATCTCCCCCTAATTTTCTTCTCGTTTGACTTCTCTTGATTTTCTGCTCTCTTCTCCTCCTCCTTTCAATCTTCTCCTTCACCTGCTGCTCTCTCCTTTGTCGTCATCCCTCCCGCTAACACTCTTCCTCTCACTCTTTTCTTCTTCTCCCATCACCTCCCTCTTCACCTCTTATCTGCACACTTCTCCTTTTATCTGCCTACTTTCAAAAATATTGAAAACTTTAAGAAAAAAACAGTTTGAAAGCATAAAGCATACAAAGTGTCCAGAGTCCTCAGATCATTCGCTGTTTCATATCTCATGTTTTATAGGAAATACAATTTCTATAATCTCGGCATCGCTCCATAATGTGATTGGTCGCATTTACTGCAGCTCAACCACCCGCGCAGCTAGCTCGTTAGCTTCTCTACCAGGATGGAGTGACTCCTGGGGTTGGTTGGCCAAACAGAGATCCAACTGTTCTGTCAGGCCTGGACTGGAATGAGGACTCAGAAGCAGAGAATATCACGTACCAGCACACTTTATTGATTTCAGAACCTCAATGCAGAGTGACAAACAAGAAGGCTATGAAAATCTCACTAACTATATATAATAATATAATACTTGGCAAGCAATAACTGGGGAAAAAGAACTTCCTAATAAATACAAAACATACACTAGAAAAAGAAAAAGCTTTTAAACATAAACCACTCCCGAAGGAGGACAAACAAATGGCAAGAGCAAGAAATCAAAAGCGCTCCCGAAGGAGGAAAACCAAACTACTAATAAATGGGGCAAAAGAAAAGGCTCACCTAAACAGGAGGCTCAACAAACTAACTAAATCTCTCTTAACATAAATCGCTCCAAAAGGGAGGAAGAAAAACAGTTTACAAACAACACAAAACAAAGCTAAACTGGAAAACTTTAACAAACAAAAAATCACTCTCAAGGAGGAAACCGAAAACAACTTACGTGGCGTAGCAAGAAACTCTTTGGCAAAAACGACAATGACTGTGGGTAAGGCTTAGGTGCACGAACAAGAACGAAACACTTCGGCACAAGACAAAGGGGAGACGCAGACTATAAGCACATGAGGGTGAAGGGAACAGGTGGAAACAATCAGAGACAATCAGACCGGTGACACATGAGGAAGGGCAAGTGACCTGAAACGAGAGGAGAGTTAGGATTTCAAAATAAAACAGGAAGTTACGAGACAAAAACCCCAAGACAAGACAAACCTCACCGCGGTGTGACATGTTTAAACCTTCGTCACTCAAGATTCTAACAACGGATCTGAAGGAGCTTTCGGGAGAGTTACGTTTCACCGTTTGAAACGGTGACAACGTCAAAGATGATGCAAACGACCGCCTCTCTCCTCCACCTCTTGTTTCTTTAAGCTGTGACATTTGTGTGTGTATTCACGACGGAACAATACAAATACACACATTGTGTAACACACGTTCGTCTCTCTCGTGTCCCATTTGCTAATTAAATGTAGTGGAAAAAAAACCAGATGGAAAATCTGAAATAAATGAGCTTCATGGGATTCTCCGATGTAATCTGCTCTCCCTAATGAATCTAATTGACTGTGGTAATCTGCTTACATCACACTTGTGTCACCGTCTGACAAACCTCAAGTCACCAGATGTTTCGTCTCTCGTCACGTACTTTTCTAAATAAACCGATGTCGAATTTCACTCTCTAATTTTTTTAATTTTTTAATTTTCATGTCAAAAAAACAAAAGAAGCTGCATCCACACCGGCGGCGTCTCCCTCTGCCTCGGTGTGATAATGAAGTGAATGTGAGGACACGTAGAGAACGGCCGTCTCTTTATGACGAGGCGTGAAGCGCTGCCGACTGAACCGAGGGCCGAGCAGTAAAAAAGCACTTTCCTCCAGCACACAGCTCTTTATTGCTGCTCGCTGCCGCGTCCGCTCATTATTTGGCAACGAGCTGTTTGTTGCACCCGGTGTTTACGAGCGGGGGGGGGCATCCGGCAGCGCGGCGCTTTCTGTGTTTAAAGATACGCCCTGTGATTTTGTTACCCCGCACTAAATGTCCTCCATGTTTTCTCTCCGCTCAGTGAACAATGATACTTTCATATATTCTGATGAATTTCAGAGATAATAACTTCTTTTTTATATTTATTGACTCGCGTACACAATTTCTTTTCAGATTAGTTTTGCGTTTGACTGGTTCTAAACATCATAATGGAATTTGAATTGTTTGTTTTTGAAAACGAATTTGGTCTATTATTGATAATATATGAGCACAATAAAAGGAAAAATAACTTAATATCTCTATCTCGAATTTCATAACTTAATTCTATTTTTGTTTTTGAGTTGAAAGGTCATGACAGCTCCCCAAAATGTGTTGATCGTCCCCGGGCTACAGGATAGGTCATAAACTGTCCCTCCTCCATGTTAATGGATGGGACATGGACCAAATTTAAAGGCTAAATGTCACTATACTTTTTTTAAGTCATTTTTTGTTGTTTTTATCGCACTAATATTTGTGTTAGTGTTATTTTGGCCTTATTTTTGTACAGTCGGAGGAAGAGGAAATGCGTCAGCCATCTTCATTCAGAGTCCGTGTGCCAGGGACACTCAGCAGGGACTCGTTTTACTCACAGATGTCCATCAGTAAAAGTGATCAATTACTCAACTATACTTTAAGTGTATCGGGCTAAAAACTCAAAAGGTAATAACCGAAATAAAAGCAGAGGTTGTGAGGCAGCCATTAATTTGCAGCGTTGTGAGAACGTTAGCTGAGCCTCAGTCACACATGGCTTCATCCCTGGAGCGTCTTCTGGGATCTGCTCCGAGCGGTGGCAGCTGGGAGGATCTGAGGACGCTGACGTCAGGCTGTTTATACATTATTTATTTGCACAGGCTTTAATATCTCCTGTGAATATCATTTCCATACACAGACTGAGGCCTCTTATTGCTTTGAATTAAATATAAAACCTTGTTTAACTGTGTAGTTGGGATAAAGGCGTTTATACGGTGAGAGATGGAGATATAATTATTAGGAAGTAAGGAGAGAGAGAGAGATGGAAGAGTTATAGTTTGAAATAAATACAACAATAAGGGACTGACAGCATCACTAAAGCATCATCATAATAGGGATAGAACAGAAAGATGAAATATTTGTTCTCGTCCAAAGTCCTGCTGCCGCTGAAGCTCGACAACAAACTGATGAAGTTTGTTTCACTGCAGTTCCTTATCTTTTCCGTGAGACAGACGAGAAATAAAAAGAGACACTGGGAATAGTTTCTCTGAATGGAAACGATCTTTAAACGTCAGTGTTTTCATTCTCTGTTGCGTACATAGTTTACTATAGTGAGGAGCGATGATTGGACAGTTTACATGTTGCTGCAGGGGCAATAAATCACCTTAAAATGGTGGGGGAGGGTATTCAATAAATTTGGCATGATTTAAAACACACACAGCCACACACCTACACACACAAAAAGCACAAGTGCTCGTACACACACGCCAAAGTCCTCTATTATAACTGGCACAGAGGTGATTGGTTCCCGCCACGGCCTGTGCTGAAACCACGGGGCAGCGCCGAGGACCGGCTCGTCCAAAAGGGACCTTTTGAAAATGAGGAAAAATGCCTGAGCAAGGACTTTAGGAAATGAAAAGGTTTCTGTGAAGACTCAACCCTAACAAAGACTTGATGAAATTAGGAAAACGCTGCAAAAGAGCTCCTGAAGCCAAGTTTAACTAATGAAATGGTTTCATATCGACAACACAGGCCATTTTTAACTGACCTTAAAAAGCACATTTTTTACGAGCATTGCTCACCACTGAAGTTCTTATCAAAGTTTATTTATCTGAGCTTTATCCGTATATTACCTCCAGACATTGTTTTATGGTTTTTCATAACAAATGTAATATGAGGATCATAAAATTCACACACCAGATTAAAATTTGTGTTAGTGAGTGTTTGTGTCTAAACAAAAGCAGCCGAGTCTCAGTGCAGCAGCTTGAAAACTCATTAACAACCCAATGATGAATGTGAACTTTTACCACAGAAAATGTTTAATCAATACAGAGGTTTAACCAGAGGATCGGCAGCTGAAGCCCGATCGATATCTTTCCCACAGATCACTGAGACGCTCCCTTTGCTCTGAGCCCAGACGGTTGAAAAACATCCACTTTAATTTTCAGGAGAAATTTTCCCCGGCAGGGAAGAGGAGGACGTGTGACATGTGGAATCAATCATCTCATGCACAGAAACAGTGTCTCCAGCTCTGAATCGATTCCTTCTAACCACATGGTGAACTTAAGTTTATTTTATAACACTGTAACATCAGTGCTGCTGTTATTTAAGATTTAAATTCCCTATTGATTATTTTAAAGGATATCCCAAATAATTATTGGCCAATGATGAAAGCAACAGGGTGTAAAATGTCACGAGAGTTGGGAGCATGGACAATATGACGGCTCCCCTAATGGCAGACTGCAGTATAGGTCATGTATCCCCATCTCCTCCATGTAAGCAAATGGGCCACGGACCAATGTTACATTTTCTTAAAGATGGTTTCTGTCATTTTTTTCTTTTTTTTTACTTTGTCTTCCTCAGGATTTTAAATAGAACATTAAATTAACTGAAACTTTAAATCAACAGCATCCCTCTTGAATGCAAAGACCAGTAGTTCCATTGTTTTGCTGTGTTTCAGTTTCTCTGGCTTTTCCAGAGAGCATAGCGCCAATTTCTCATTCTGACTGAGAGGGGCAGGATATTTACTCTTGTACTTTTGTGGTAGACAAGGAAGTGATGCATCAGGAAATGAGGTCCTACAGGAGTTATTCCACTGGGTAGTATGGCTTGTTTTTGTTCTACTGGCTTGCAGCACTCAGAAATGGTTCTTCACTAATGGTCTTCCGCTGTGCACCACGTCTTCTTGGCATATAGCATTTCTTATTAACATACGTTACCACATAAAGTAATTAAGCTCCGACTCCATCTTCTGGGCCCGCATCATTCTGCTTCGCCCATCGCTTTCAGTGCCAGGTTTCAAAACGCTGCTTCTTATTCATCTCCGGCCTTAGTCATCGCTCATCATCGGCTGTAGCACCTCAACGGGAAAGTAATTTTTCAAATGAGTGCCAAACTCTCTCAGTGCCTCCCAGGATCCTCTTTCTCCTCCGTCTCACTCTGACGAACACCTTACGCCAGAATCTCTCTCAGTTTGTAATGAATGGGCCGAGGGTGATGGAGCAATTTCACCCACTGGATATGGCAGTATATTTATTTTGTTCTATTTAACAACTTACTCATCCAAGATGCAGTATTATCCGGCCCTTGTTTCTGTCATTGTGTTGCTTGATTTAAAGAAGGAGAGAAGGTTTTATTAAGTGGTACAAGAGATGGAGAGATAACTTGCTGCTTGGAGAAATGACAGATAACTATTTTTTAAAAGAAAGCGGAAATGCAAGCATGTCTTTAATGAAGATGTATTTCTGGAAAGTTGTGAATCTCACCTGAAGAAGCATTTTGAGACGTCTTCTTTTTGTCCTAGACTGCGTGTGTGGAATTAGGTCAAGCTCAAATGCATCGTGATGTTTTATTCTTATTCTCCAGATGAGGAGACGAACCCAGACTGTCTTCATTATCTTCCAGGGCAAACTCAGTGTGGGGTTATGGGGCCAACACAGCATCAGATGTGTGTGAAGTTTGAGAGTTTTGAAATGTTCTTAAAGGAGTTCAAACGAGAAGGAAGAAGAGTCTGAACAATGCTTCAGTAAAACCAGCAGCGTTAGGAGCTCTTTGATTACCCCCCTGTGCCCACTCCCTTCCCCTGTGAGCTAGTCGTGGATCTATATACTAAATACTGACTTTGTATATGAGGCTGCTGTTCAAATGTATAGAAATGTTTAATCGATAGACTCGACAATGCTTTAACTCTCCACATCGCTAGACAAGCAAAACAACCAGGTAAAAAGCAAAGCTAACTTTTGCCACCAAGTTCAAGTGAAGTCGAAACATCTCAATTTCCCCCTGGTGCCTGGCTGCAGTATAGGTCATGAATATTTACCAAAAGATTGGCTTTAATGCTATAAATAGGAGATGTATCTTCCATCTTTATTAACGATCTGTGAATATTTTTGCTTTGGAGAGTTAGCATCTAAAAACATTCCTGCTGGATATTTAGTCTAGCGTAGCTGAATGTTAACACAAGCTAACATAGCCTTATTTGTCGTAAAAAACGATTTGACATTTTTACTTTTTCTTTTCTTACTTACGTAGAAGCATTAGCATGTTAAAACTTGCCAACATCCTATTCATCCTTCATACGCCTTTGTTTTTATTGAGCTTACACAGATATGTTTGTTATAAAACTATGTGACATTTTCACTTTGGATAACCTATCTCATATTTTATATTATCGTAGACCTAATATTATAGCAACTAACTAACGACTACTAGGTGTAGCCTGCAAAATTCTCTTGGAAAAATGGCTGCTAGAAACCATCGGCCCTTTGTGGTATTTTTCCTCAGAGGTCTAAATCAGTTCTGAGTCATTTACTAGGCCACCAGGTGCGACCCACCTCGTTAGCGTCTCCCTGTCTGTCAGTCAGTGTGTTGGCTGAATGGGGAGCAGCTATTTTTGTATCTGTTCTGCTTTCATTACTGTTCCTCTGCTGGGAGTCAAACTAATGAGTCCCCGCTCTCTGATTGCTACATCACAACTTTTTTGTGCGTCAGATCAGATACTTTTGTGCTACATCACAGTGGGCGCTCCGCAGCGCACACCGTGATCTACATTCACCAGGATACTTACGAGTGAAGTGTGTTATTTTTTCACGCATTTTTTTCTTTTCTTGAAGTACCTGTACAGAGCACAGAGGAAAGCAGATTGTGTTTGAGTAAAGTATGGTAATTAAATCTTTTCTTGCAGATGATTATTCATATTTTGACCTCAGTAAGACACAGATTTGAGTCACTGATAGGTTTGACAAAGGGTATCAGGTGGTGAAAGTGGATATTCACACACTTTCTGATTCCTGTGACTAGCGACATATGCTTCCAGATTTCATGTGAAGGGACCAGACCTAAAACACCTGGAAACAAATAAACAACAGCTGGGAGCAGAGGGAAAAAAGAGGTCCAGCGTGTATTTTCAAGCAGATGCTAACTTCTGCATTACAATCGAAAGAGATTTTTTTAGACCTTTTTTTTGTGAATTAACTGTCAGAGCGACCAAGGCTTCGTCATGCTGTGGATATTTTCCCCTTCATTTCAGAAAAACATCTGCGTCCACACAACCTTCATTTTACGAAACACAAGAATGACTAAAAAATCATACCTGTCCAGCAGGTGGTGATAAAGTCAACCTTAATGATTAATCAATTACCAGTGGAAACCGCAGTGGATTATCGAGTTGGGCAGATGGCTGTGAATGTCTGTAATGTGCTGCAGTGATGCTGCCATTGCTGTTGTTTCAGGGACGTGCTCATGACACAAAGCAACAGTGAGGATGTGTAAAGTTAACTGTGACGTTATTGTTTCCCAAATGCTCTGATTGACACCTGGAGGCACAGTAAACAGAGTATTTGAAAATGTGCACGTTGTTCTAGTGACGTGGATGAGAAGCGCAAAATATCTGCGTTTGCGGGAAGAGGGGATAATACTAGATGTTAAACAGCATAAAGACTTGGAGAGAGAGATGAGGAACAGAGGAGGAACCACAGGCCTGATGTTGTGTGGAAAGTGTCGGGATGAAGAGAATCAGTGTAGAAATATTGTAAATAAGAAAAGCTGCCGATCTGCTAAATTCTAATCTTTTATCCTGATTGCCTGGCAAGATTGCCTTTCACTCTGCGACAGATAAAGCATGTTGAATCGGATTGAATGGAACTGAGATAATATCCCATCAGCGGCATGGAAGGGTCGCAGCGGAACAGAACGGTTGATGTGTCTCCCGCCATTATCCACCTGCTGTGTTAGTTATGTAACTCTTACCCTGACTCAATGCAACACCTGTGAGGAGAGGTGACAGGAGGCTACACACACACACACACACACGCACACACACACACACACACACACACACACACACACACACACACACACACACACAGACACACAGGGTTGTATCAATGACTTCAGAGGACATTACATTGACTTGTTGGTAATGTGTGTCTGTGAATGTGTTTTTGTGTACATCTTGGCTGCAAGACAATTTCCCTGTATGGACAATAAACACATTGTTAATCTTTGTCGCCATAAGAACCACAGGTCCCCGTAATGTATAAAAAAGATCTAGGTCCCCACACTATGTGAAATACAAACACCACGCACACACCCATGTTGTGTTTCCTTCTCTTTGGGGACACTCACTGACGTATCTTAACCAAATAAAACCTGAAACAAGTTTTAACCTGAAAAACAAAACCAAATCTTAACCCTGAAAGTGAGAACTGGCCAAAATGTCCTCACTCTGGCAGGGCTTAGAATCAAAGTATCTGGAAGGGCAAGTACACAAACACACACACACACACACACACATAGACACACACACACGGAAATGTAGAAAATGACATGCCGCTGTGCATCCTCACTTCGGGCTCAGCTTCCATTATGGTCTCCGTAGTAACCACTTCATTGTCCTTGGCAACTGTGTCTTTATTTCTGTCACTACCAGTGACACAAGCTGTGTCCAGAATAACTCCCTTGTTCACTCATTACCCACAATAAATTGTGCAGCGTTGCATAGTGTCACCATTATTACAAAGTAGGACCCCTGCTGTGGCCACTAGTATTCTTAAAAGAGCACTTTATCAAACACAGGGTTGAGACAGATGCTGTATATGGTTGTGTTTTCCCAAAACAGCAACAAATTGTGTCTGACAGAAGTAAATGCATAGTCAGTTTCTGCAGAATAGAGGACATCCAAATAGTTATGTAAATTAACACAATGCATGAACAGAAACACTTTTACTTTCCAAACAAATGCACAACTTTAGTGGTTGCTGAGGAATTATGGATTTCTGTTATTACATGACAATCAGAAAACAGCTCAAATATTTTACTGGATTGTAACAAAACACTTTTTACCTTTTACTGAGACGTTTTCAGTAACTTTTTAGGTTTATACATGTTGAATTCTAATTTATATAAATAACAGTTTAAAGTGTCCAAAGTCACGAGTTGATTTCTGTAAAAAATGAATCAATAGAGTAAATTAATGTGAAGGAAAGAAACTACAAAATAAGCAAAGAAGTAAATATATAATAAAATACTAAGGAAAATAAAAAAAAAACGAACAAAAATACAATACAACAAAATACGAAGACGGGAGACTTATAACGTGTGTTTTTTCTACGCTGTGTTCATAAATATGTTTTTACACATGTTTTGTGAAACTCTGGAGATCAGGGAGACTTTGGTCTTTGTGTGAGTATTTAGTTTAGAAGAGGATGTTTCCCAGGTTTTATGAAAGTCCGTGAACTCTAATTATTTCTATTGAAACAATTTCTGTATCTAGTTTAATCCTGTGAGTGAGTGAGATTTTCTACCTTTCCAGTGTTTTGATAATAGCATTAGGTAAAGAAATCAGCGACAGTGTTTCTGAATGGATGTCTGGTTTCACAAGAGTAAACTGTGTGTGTTTAGATGCTGTAAAGACGAGCGTGACTCGTGACTGTTCTCAACACAATGGTGCACATTCGGATGCAGGGCTGAGAGCAAAGCAGATTTGGTGGCTGGTAAATCCAGATGTGGGGCAAGATTAGGATTAGGAAGTTTATTTTACAACTCCAGGGGTCTGCATGAGGCTGTTCAGGTTGCTCATCAGGTCACACCAGCATTAAAACTTCATTCTGACCTAATTTCTGCTGCTTGTAATCTTTACAACCCTTGAGCTTTAAGCTTCCGTCCTCTACAACTCACAGTTAATCAGGCTGAACGATAACGTCGAGTGGATGTTTGGGATGAAACATGTAAATGCAGGTTCGTATTGTTTTACGACCTTTGTTATTTGCATTGTGAGATCATTTGAAATGCAAACTTGTGAGTTGCTCATCAGTTGCTTGATAATCTTTAAAATATCCTAGGTATGGACAAGATTTTGGGGCCTTTTGGTTTTGAAATCGGCTTAATGCTTTTTAATTTATCTGCGTTCAATATGCTGTTTAAAGAGAAGAGCCTAAATGTGGTCTGGACATAAAACACCTGGAAAAATTATAATTCTTTGTGTTTTTGTGTAGATATCTACTGAATCCAACGGAATCCACTGGGTACACGTTCAGCTTGAGTTTTGTCCCGTTTTAGTCACAATGTGAATGTTTCACCTTGTGACAGACTGAACAGTCAAATAAATTTAAATAATACAAAAATAAACATTTACAAGATGTCTCCTATAGTTCATTCTGAGCAGGAAAATATAATTTATATCTGAGCATCACTTGATTTCTAGGGATTATTATCGGCTGGTGTACATGTAACTAAAAAGTCTCTGGTTCAATTCTGCCGAAGGACTAATGTTTCTGTCTGCCACCACCATTATATATGTTCATGTCTGCATTTCCACTTTGGATAGAAGCAAAAAATTGCCAACTGATCTCTTGAGTCAAAGACTTTCAAAGAAATGAAAACCACAAGCAGACTTGGAGGGACTACCACAACCTACATTGCCTCAAAAAAACAAAGAAGATTAAAGTGGAATGATTATTTCCTGTAATACTTATATACAGTATGTGTAGTTCCAGGTTCTGTTGACCTCTCAGCCGGGTGGTGCTGACAGCAGCTGAGTGGCAGCTCTGCTCATGAGATCACTGATCGTACAGAACCAGTCTGGGAACAGGAGCTTTAACCCAGATCTGCCAACAGCCCGTCCCACGTGAGCACGATGGAAATAGAACCATTCTAGGTCGCTCTGTAATAACTGCAGGACTAACTTCATAATTTGTATGTATGTATGTGTGTGGGAGTGTGTGTGCCAGCGACTTTTCTTTCCATTAAGGTGATTGAAAACTGTCTGAGGAGAAAGAGACGGTACGACATCGTCTGGATTTGATCAGGAGCTGCAGGCTGAGGAGGGAGGAGCAGGAAGATGGATCTTAATTCATCCATTTTAACTTTTAGTCAGAAAATTCAGAGTAAAAGAAAATGACCACACAACCTTTTTTAAGAAAACAGCGTCACATGTTCTCGATTCTGTGTGTGTGTCTGTTTGTGTGTACTTGCACATGGGGACTTTTTTCTTTAAAAATGTCAATAATTTAGAGTAAATTAGGTTTAAGTAGAAGTTGACGTTAAGGTTAGGCGTGGGTTTAGTTTATTATTAGTATAAGGGGGAAGGTTTAGTAGTTGTTATGCTCAAGGTTACAGTAGATCTCCAGGAAATGATTGCAAGTCAATGAAGTCATGACTGTGTGTGTGTGCCATTATGAGTGTGTGTGTGTTTGTTTCTGTGTGTGTGTGTCCACACTATTAAAGGAAAACAACTTACCCGTCCTGTTCTAAAAACAAGGTCAAAGACCTCCTGTAAGAGCACTTCATTATAAAGCTAACCTCCATCAGCACATTCTCTCTCACACACACTTTCTCTCTCATACACTCACACACACACACACACACACACACACACACACACACACACACACACACACACACACACACACACACACACACACACTCTCTCACTCCCACTCACACACACACACAGGACACCTTCCAGCTCGGTCCCATAAAACGAGCCGTGCATCGATCTCCTGGTCTATTTTGCAATAAGATGTATGTCTTGGCTCTGAGGAGGAATCCGGGGCTTTTGTCCTCGGCCTTGGGAAAGTGATTTCTCATCGCCGTGCTCGTCCTTCTCTGACACTGATGAGGTCACGGCAGGAAAAACACATTATCAGTTACACCACAACGGCAATGAGGACAAAACCAAATCCTGCTGAGGGCTGGAGGCAATGAAACGAGGCCCCACAGCAGATATACAAACATTTTCTGAAATGTACAAAGGTGTTGATGAATGCCCTAGAGACGGTGGAACAATTATTCTGAAGGCGCTCTTTTATACGGATCCACGGCTAAATTTAATTGGTTGTTCCGTGGGTCATGGCCCAACCCTCCATAAAATTTCAAGGAAATCTATTCAGTCGCTTTTTCACTAATTCTGGCGATGAAAACACAACTTCCACAGGCAAAGTAATGATCCTAAAATAACAATGAGTTCACCTCAAATCATTTCAAGGACGATGCTGTTTTCTTTACTTGCACTGCGTTGTTTTCACACGTGTGTTGCAGCGGAACTCAGGATGTATTTGTGTTGGTTTCACCCGCAGTGGACACGGACGGCAGGAAGTTGAAGGGAGGCATCCAGAGGAGCACAGAGACAGGTCTGGCTGTGGAGATGCCGAGTCGGACGGTGCGTCAGGCCAGTCACGAGTCCATAGAGGACAGCATGAACAGCTACGGCTCCGAGGGCAAGTGAGTAAACAAAATCAACACAAACACAACTTTGAAAACAACTGAATCTGGTTCCGACAGGTTTGCCTTGGCAACAAAAAAGCTGGTCTGGTTTGGTTCTGGCACTGTTAAGGCACCTGTACCGTTTTAAAAGAAGAACAAATTTAGGACTACATCCAAGTTTTTGTTTGAAAACTTCACTCACTCTGCTACAGATCCGCCTGGAATTCACACTCCACTCACACTGTTTCAGAGCCAGTAACACAGAGAAGGTTGGAAACGCTGCTGCGCCAGTTTGAGTTTGAAACACTTTTTGGTCACGATGTAGCCTTCGCTGATTCGTTAGGCTCCTGTCACACAGAAGAAATCAGCCGGCATCAGCCTCAGCCGGTGTAGAACACAACATGAAGACCAATTACAAGTGTTACTGCCAATTTTTATCTTTGCTCACGAGTCTTGTGCAGCTAAATTCTGTATTTCACAAAGATAAAACTGTTCGTAGGAGACGAGCGGTTATTTTTTACAATCTCCTACAATTCAGGTGTCCAGCAGGAGCGGAGTGCGTGTGATTGGTCACATGATTTTGTCTTTTTTAAGCATATTAGAGCGGACGGGGATTAAAATTGATAGAGAGACAAAACGCTTGTGTGGACGTAAGTAGTTTTACTTTGTGTTTCGAAGCAGTATCGATCTGCAGGACTGTTTGGTATCGATGAAGGTTTTTCTGCCCTCGAGGGTTTTCTTTTTTTGTTTCTATTTAATTTGCATCGCCGGAGAAGATGAACTGTTTGTTTCTGTCGTCCATCAAAAATAAGCAGTCAGCAGGGGTTTGGATTATGCTTCACACACACACACACACACACACACACACACACACACACACACACACACACACACACACACACACACACACACACAAACACACACACACACACACACACACACACACACCCCACATATACACACAAAGCATACAGTAAAGCCCGGTGGAAAAGTGCCTATCCCATCAGCGATGCAAGTGTAGTACCACACACACACACACACTCTCACACACACACACACACACACACACACACACGGCCACATGCAGATCAGGGCCAACCTGGCTACCAGCTTGAATTCCTGCAGTTGCGTAACGAGAGACGTCCGACCGAGCGCCAGGGGGGGGGGGGGGGGGAGGAGCGTTTAGAGACAAACAGTGACGGGAGGGAAACGAGAGGAGAGGTGGACACTCAGAGCGGATGATTGCATCATCGAATGCGCTTGCATGAATATTAATGGTCCATTTTATTTTGGGAAAATGCAAATATGTCTGTTTATGCTGCAAGACAATCTGGTTGAGTTTGTTTCCCATATGATGATAAATGTGGCAGCGATGAACGGTTTACTCTCAAGTAGGAACACGACTTCCTGTGTGAGGAAGCCAGAGACGCAGGATTTCTTTATGATATCCGGCTTAAATTAACCTAAACCTTAACTTACCACAGTGTTAATTTCATTGACGATAGCGATAACGAAAAATATTCGTTAACGCCCCTTTTCCCATGACTAAGACAAGACGAAGACGTAACGAAAACGGATCTTTGAAAATAAAAACTATGAAGAAATCTATTTTAATTTTCGTTAACGAGACGAGACGACACGAAAATGTTGGCGGTTGACTAAGTCACAACCATTTTTAAAAACATAATCGTCATAATTCTGGATCAGAGCAGAAGCTGCAGCTGGTTTCTACCGAGCTTCAGTTTCCTCCTCCGGTCTGATCTGCTTTCACTTTTTGTTTTCACATTTCGCCAACTAAAATATATAGGCTGCAGCTATATGTTTTTTTTAATTTCAAAATAGGGTACTTCTTATTTCATACATTTCCCACAAATATGGAGATGACTCAAATAACCCTACATAGTTCTGCGTTTAATTTATTTCAAAGTAGGCCTACACTTGCCTGTGTATTTTCTTCTCCTCTTCATAAGCATTTGGTGTTTCCCTTTGTTGTAACAGGTCAAAATAAATAAAATGTCAACAGTTTTCTTTATTGTTGTTCTATAATTTCATAAATGCAATCATCTACAGATTAGTATAGTATAACTTTATATAAAAGCTTTGTTATCAAATATGTTTTGCGGCTCCAGACAAATTTTATTTGGGGGAAGAGGAGGCAAAATGGCTCTTTTGATAGTAAAGGTTGCCGACCCCTGCTATAGACCTATAGGAGGGACATCTAATGGACAACCTAAGTACTGCAAGCTAGACTAGTACGCAGTTGTAGACACAACACAGGGGGTCCCTGGACCTGAGAAGGGAAGATAAGGAGTTTAATGTGGTTATTAAATGTGACTAAAACTAGACTAAAATGTAATTAGTTTTCGTCGACTAAAACTAGACTAAAATGTTCTGAGTTTCCATCAACGAAAACTAGACTAAAACTAAGCAGGATAAAAATGACTAAATGTGACTAAAATTACTATGCATTTTCGTCTAAAGACTAAGACTAAGACTAAATCAAAAATAGCTGCCAAAATGAACACTGAGTTACCATGATAACCAAAGATCCTGTTTTGTGGAAATGGCCCCAGGTGTCGAAGTCCAGTGGTGTGGGAATAACAAGTGAAAGTTATCGATTGTTTCATGACAATTCCAGATCAAACTGAGACTTTAATCTGTTTTCATTTAAGTTCATTTTCAGATGTGTAAACAAAGACAGAAAAATAACGAGGAGGCATCAGAACGACAGATACAAAGAGAGGGAAACTAACGATCTGTGTTTTCACTCTGAGTTTGGTAGAATGCAAACAAACACGTCTGCTAATTCGCAACTGAAGATAGTGCTTGAAAAGAAACACGATACTTTGTGGAGTACAGATCTGGGGCCAGATTGTTTATACTAAAAATATTGTTGTACAATACAAAACAATGAGTTGTGCATGTGAGGAGTTGAAATATTAGAAAAGAAACATTTTTTATCCATTTTAATCCTCGTAAAATACAAACCATAAGCATTTGCTGTGTGCAAGCAAAATTGTTGTTTCTGCGTGTGTGTGTGTGTGTGTGTGTGTGTGTGTGTGTTTGTGTGTGTGTGTGTGAGCTCCTAGTCCGTCCACGTCTCCATCAGCTGTTTGGCTCCGTGCACCGGTTGAAAAGCTCCTTGCTGTGCCTGCCTCTGCATGAAGAAGCACTTTGTTAGCAAACTCCATCCAATCACACTTATGAACTTATTGATTTATGGCTGGTGTGTATATGTGTGTGTGTGTGTGTGTGTGCACTGGTGCTGGTGATTAATTAATGCAGACACACTATTATAGCTTCTAGCAGCCATGTTTGGACTTAATGATTGGAAACTGCCCACTGTTCAGTTTCATTCTCTCAGCTATCCTGACATGTTAAATGATGAGTTGTGTGATGAGTCCAAATGCGTCCAAGTGAAACACATCAGGGTGAAGTCGACAATCACGGAAGAGACAGACAGGACGGATACAGAAAGCCAAACAAGCCAGAAACTTCAATTAAGAACTACAAAGTAAAACAGGAAGTTCAAAAACTAAACCAAAACTTCCAAAATTCCCAATTGAACTCAAACACAGAGTCCTAAAAAAGAAAAGGAGATCCGTCCATTTCATGAACGTCACTGCCACCATGCGTCCTTTACGTTGTCATGGCCGATAAGAAAAACATCCACTAGAGGGCAGCGCTAGAGTCAAACCTTTCTGAGGTTGTGATATATACTGTACGTAAAATGCAGTAAACGCCAGAGGTCAAACTCACCAACCCGAAAAGTCTCTCGTCCTCGTGTCCTGTGGTCGTATCATTTGAACTGTTGGCTACGCTGCCCCCCCCAGGATTTCAAGTGGTACTGTCCTTTTCGTCCGAATCCGTAAGTTTTCAGAAGATGTTCACAGATGTAAGAACAGAAGGCTTCGTCCGTTTATATAACGTTGAGAGTAAATGAGCCTCTATAGGAGCAGATCCTGTCAAAATGATGATGTATGATTTCATTCTATTGTAAATTATATAATGCAAAAAACTCTGGATACAATCCATAAACCGGAGGCTAACTTGTCACTAGTTTATGATCAATGTAGTCAACATGAAGCTATGAAGACTTGTGTTGTGTTGGTTCCACATATTTAATCCTGGCATTGTTTCACAGTTATGAAAACTGATGCATGTTTCCACAAAGCTGACATCTATTTTTAATTGGTCCAGATCCTCCAAACATCCAAATCTCTCCATTACTGCCTCTAACTAATCCGGTGAAAAAGTTTCTTCCCTACATTCCTTTGTAAAAACTTGATGACAAGTGATTCTAAAGAGTTTTGTCTTTCTGAGCTGCGGCAGCGACAGTGAATAATGTATTTATCCAGAGTGAGAGCGGCCTGCAGCACAGTTTACATCCAGCATCATCTTTCTGGGAAACAGCAGCATAATCCCCAGATGTGCTTCACACACCAACACGATAATCTAAAGCTCAGGATTTTATCACCCAGTAATACCCACTCCTCGGCTAATGTCGCCTGAATTATTGCACGTCACCGCACTCCTACACACACACAGACACACACACAAAGGTTTTTTATCTTATTACAATTTCTCAGGATTTAACATGTAAATGTAGTAATTGCATGTACTTTAACCTACTTATCAGAGCAGATACTGTACATGCATGAAGTGAACTCATGCACATGAGAATACGAACATGCAACTCACACAATATGTGATTCTCAGAAAGATACCGTGGTCCATTGGTGTGTGAGCCGCCGTTTTGAAGCCCTGAGTTTGGACCAGCGCCATCTTGTTTTTTTTAAACGAGGTTACCATATTTGGAGGAGTGGTGTGGGTGGAGCCTGTACTTATTGGACGATACTGGCTGTCAATCTCACTGTGTCAACGCCCACTTGCATACTGTGCTTTATTGTCTATTTTAAAATGAACATCCTCGTCGTGGACTACAACCAATCCTGCTGCTTCTGCTTCTTTCTTCTGTTTGATGTTGTCTTAATTTCCTGGTTTGGTTTTGGGACAAATTAGATTTTACACTGAAAACTGATGAACTAATTATTAACTAGGTGATTGAGACATAAACTCCTTCGCAAAAATACTTATTGACATTATAAATCTAGTGAGAAGTAAAGTCATGTTCTCACAGACTTTTATAGAAACTGACTGGAGTCGCCCACTGCTGGTCATCTGAGAGAATGCAGGTTTCAGGCATTTCGCATTGGCTTCACTTGCTACGTCTTAAGTGACCACATAAAAAACACAAAGCATAACAAATGAAACTTCAGCAGTATGAGGGAATATTAATTATTGAAAATGACCTGTGATAATTTAATGTTTGCTGATGTCTGCACGAATGACTAATGTTTGCTAAGTGATATTTTGTGTTAATCAAGGAGCTGCCTTGTGAATTCTTTTGTAATCTCTGCTGAGCTGCTCATTCTGAGGTTAATATTAAATGTCGACCCGCGAGACTTTGTTTTCTGGAACAATCCAGTTAATATTTAAACTCCCCTTTTCCCTTCCTTTAATATTGAAGACAGAGCTACTGTATGAAGTGATGTTGACGTCACGGCAAAGGAACTGTTGGGTTTAAATAATAATACACCTGTTTCCTTAAATGTGCAACGCTCTAATCAGAGCAGCGTTAAACCCCAAATGTGACATGAAAGGATGAACGAGGCAGAGAAAGGTTAAAGAGGTGAAGAAGACGTGAGGGATTATCGGGAGGAGAGGAAGAGGAAAATGAGAGATTGTTGAGAACCCGGGAGAGAGAGTGTGAGGAGGACATGACTCGCTGATCTGCTCCGGTCTTTATTTGCTCCCCCCCCCCGACCACAACCAATCATGTGCAGCTACTTGACTGAAATAATAAACAAATACACAAGAGTATCATTTATATAGTTCAGTCGTTCTGGGACGTCAGTGGAGGGATAAGTGTAACGATAAGGTGCCGCCATCTTTCAATTGTGACGCCCGAGTCTGCAGCGACCGCTGAAAACTGATCACACATAAACAGTAACTGGTCATTCGTCCCCGGTCTGATGCATGATGGGAATCAAAGAGTGATGCTACACACCAGCATCATCCCATATACACGCACACACACACACGCACACACACTAGTGACGGGAAGTTTGGATCTTTTTACCGACCCGGTTCTTTGAATCTCGTTCAGTAAAAGGAACAAATCTTTTTTCGAGTCACTCGTTCATTTCAACGGGGGGGGGGGGGGGGGGGCTGCGCAACGGGACTGTTCCATAGGCTCAGTCAATGAAGCAGAAATGATTCGTTCACTTCCCTACTGGGTCTTCGGGTACGAGTCTTTGGATCATTTATCACGTGACCTGCATTGGCTCAGTAGAGGAGCGCTGGAGCTGGAGCGAGGGGCGTTCACTGTCTCCCGGAGAAATGAACACTCTGTGTTTTTAGTATAGAAAGACGTGAATTATATTCGTTCACAAGTCATAATGACTGGTTTTGTTATTTACACTTACAGTTTACTGCAGATCATATTTTTTAAAGTAAACCTATTAAATACAGTACAACATTACAGTTTGTATGGTTTGAAATTGTCATTTATTATCATACTGGCATTTAATTATCAAGGCAAACAATTACACTGCACTAAACTGTAAGTGTTAATGTAAAGTGAAAATAACAAAACCAGTCTTTATGACTTGTGAACGAATATAATTCACGTTTTTCTATACTAAAAACACAGAGTGTTCATTTCTCCGGAAGACAGTGAACGCCCCTCGCTTCAGCTCCAGCGCTCCTCTACAGAGCCAATGCAGGTCACGTGATAAATGATCCAAAGACTCGTACCCGAAGACCCAGTAGGGAAATGAACGAATCATTTCTGCTTCCTTGACTGAGCCTATGGAACAGTCCCGATGCGCGGCCGTTCACGACCGACACATCACTAACACACACACATGCGTGCACACGGAGTTGTAGTACATCTGGCTGTCTGCCACTAAAGCACTCTGAGCTAATTCCTTTGCACACACACAAACACACACAAAAACACGCAAACCCACACAAACCCATGCAAGTGAAGCACACAGGAGGTCAAACAGTTCAGTTGATCTCAGTCTCTTTGTCTCTTCCTGCTTCCTCTGTCTCTGAGTCACTGTCTCTCCCGGTCGTGTGTTTAACCATCCGTCTCTTTGCCTCTTTGTCTCTTTGTCTCTGCAGCCTGAACTACAGCGGCATGTGTCTGGCCTCTGATGCTCAGTTCAGTGACTTCCTGGATGGGATGGGACCCGCCCAGTTCGTCGGGCGACAGACGCTGGCGACGAACTCCATGGGTGAGAGAGGCGATCCTGTTCTCTCCTCCACAGAGCGAAGCTTAATGTTCCAGTCCAACAGTCCGACCCTCATCTAGTCCTTATGATAACTGTATATCTATAGACTCAAAAGTTTGATTACTACTGCACCAGTTCTAAACCATTGATTGGAGGCTTTAAATGACCCTCGAGGGATAAACGCTATCGATTAAAGATGGATGAATGGACAGTTTATAGAGAACCACAATATTGGATCTGTGTCTAAAAGACTTCCACACTCTGGGTTATGAGCAAGGAAAATGAAATGTTCAAGTTATGACGACCAACAGAAACACATTCCATTCATTAATAAAGTAAACAGGAGATGTGCTGTCACCTCAAAGTGCTCGTGTGGAGCCGTGAGATCGACAGATAAATACTTCATTGATCCCGAGGGAAATCAAGGGATCTGCTGGAGCTCTGATGACACATCGGTGAAACTCTTGTTCTCGCTCGGACCGATGGATTCGCTGCTTGGTGCCCGATGCAGCCGTGTTCGAAACGTGAAGTCATGGAGAATTGGAATTGTGATTGACGGAGCCACTTATGTCGATGAGGTCGAGCCGCGGCTGCCGCAGAGCGCCGGGCGCCTGTTTTTCTCTAAATGTATTAATATTGAATGTGTCACATGTCTGAATGCACAACACACCTGCCAAGTTCGAAGTAGATTGTATGATTGGTTTCTGGGAAAAGAAAATTGCAAACTTGACCTGTTTTTTTTATACATAAACACCAGAAAACGTGTGGACCCAATTTTTTCAGACATTTCCTGGATTTGTGGAGTTTGACATATTAACACTGTCTGAGGTTCTTATCGTGAAAAGGTCTCGAATCTCGTAGTTGACGTCTTTATTGGCGTCTTCTACGTGTGTTAGAGCCGTGAGTCGGGACCCGTCCAGTCAGATGGTGACATGATATTCAGGCTGAGGTTCAGCTGCTCTCAACGTGTGTGACACCTCGTTTGCCATCCTGACACGTTTGTAGTCTTCTAGTTTCGTGTCTGTCAGTTGATAGAAACTCCATTTTCTGAACATTTTCCTGCTGTGTTCTCACGTGAACTCACTCAGGACATTTCCTGGATGATTTACGAGAGGAACCCACACATGCAGACAGAGATTCCTCCCTTTCTTATTCACGTCTGAGCTACAATACAACATTAAGTTTTGAGGGTCAACACTTGCAGCTACCAACTGAACCAGTTGACTTCTCCTTTCACAAAAAAGTGCCTCATAAATCTGAGCTGGGTCCTGCTGCAGTTCCTCCTCATCGTCTCCTGCATTTATTAATTTCCAGGTTATATTTACTGGATATATGCAGCAGTGATTTACTGTAAGTGGGTCAGGTTCCTCTCTGGCAGTCAGACTCTGTCCTTGGCCCGACAACAGTGACACCGACTGGACCAGCTCCGCTCCAAACCTGCTGTCCACTCCGGCGTTATATAATGTGGCAGAACCCAGAATAGCTTGGCCGTCATCTGCGCTCCGTCACTTTCAAAAGAATGCCTTTGTCCTTTTGGGAACATTTTGCTGAAACTGTGACTTTCAGTGGGTGGACTGAAGAAAAGTTTGGTTTCACAATGATCCATTTCACGCCAGAGGACACGTTAGCAAACACTTTGTTACTGAAGCATCGAGCCGACACAGAGAAATGTTCATTTAGTCGAGTTTCAGCTCCAGTCATATCTTGGTTTCATCGACTCTTTTAGTTTCAGACGAATCAAAACAATGAGCTGAAAGATAATCTGTAAAAGTATAGTTTCCTAATGTCACTCAGGGGGGTTTAAGTCCAGAGATTCACTTGTGTTTACTGCAACGATGGAAAAAGAAAAGATTCAATCTGGAGCGGCTCAAGATGGAGCAACACCTTTTATTTTGTTCTTTAAATATCCTTATACACTTATTATAAATGGTTTTTCCTTCCTGGTTTGCTGGACACCCTACTTTACAAAAGAAATACATATTTTTCATCCCTGTGTAGTCATGTTAGACTGTGCACTGACACCACACTAATAAAAGTGATTTAAAGGGTGTTTACCCGGAATGAAACACACATTGACCTCCTTGGTTCTCACTTGACCTGTGTTCTCATCCGTCCAGGCGATGTAGAGATCGGCCTGATGGAGAGGAACGGAGGTCTGGAGGTGGAGGTCGTCCAGGCCAGAGGACTCACCATGAAACCGGGATCCAAGGGACCTCCAGGTGAGTCTGACCCAACGGGACCACAAGGGTCAAAGGGTGTCTCTCTATGAAAATGCTGCTTTGCTTCTGTTTATTAAAAACAAAGATAGCATGGCTTTGAAAATTTCCACAGCAGATAAATGAACCACGAGCCCGATACACACTCAGGGAGAACATTACTTTACAAAAAACCCCAAAGGATTAGAAGTTGCAAACACATACTTCAATAATAATACAATTCCTCATTGATTGAGACTAATTCTAATAAGGAATAGAAAATCATAATAAAAAAACAAATCTTACAGGACCAAAGATGAAAATTGCAGCTGATCTTAGCTTTAAACAGTTTCAACTTTTAAATTATTATTATTATTATTATTATTGTTGTTATTGTTATTATTATTATTATTATTATTATTATTATTATTATTATTATTATTATTATTATTATTATGTCATCAATATCACATCACATCATCATATCAAGACATTTGTCTGAGAAATTGTCACAATTATCGCTGCAGTTATTGAGTTGTGGCCAAAACCAGTTTCAGACCTAAGTCTATAAAACTCTTCCGTACATAAATAGATATTTTTTTGAATCAAGTTATCGTATCGTATAAATGTGATATTAAAACCAGCATTAATGAATTTCCTCAAAGTACAGTCACATAAATTTGCTTACAGCTCAAATTAAACATTTAATAATGTTAGTACAAAACTGAAATGACCTCCATTACAAATGTGTTAATGAAACAAGTTAATGAAAGACAATGGATCAAATAAAGCAATAAAACAGACAAACGCCCGGTTAAAAGTAAATGCTAATAAAAAAAACAATAGAATTGTGTCCATTATGTCTTTAAACAGACTTTCTATTGTGCTGATGTTGGTATATTTTTATATTCTACTGTATTTGCGATTGTGTAACAACAACAACAACAACAACTAAAAACTCAGATTGTTGCAAAATATTAAAACCAGCCATTGATCCTAATTACATAAGAACAAAACAGCATCAGCAAGCAAAAACTATATCTGGTGAAAACTATGTTAGAGAGATGGAAGAGGTGGGGGGGGATAAACATATGAAAGTACAAACATGAGGGAAGAGAGGAGGGAAATGAACGTGTTTAGTGTGAAATGACAGAAAGAACACATGATGAAAACAAAAGAGTAAGAGAAGAACATGGAAACTACAGGTAACAGGAAGAAGAACCTTGATCCAGATTTTAACGTGGCAGAGTTTAATCATTAATCTTCTTACGCAACGTGCAGCACAAAAAGCTTTACAGTGCGTGTGTGTGTGTGTGTGTATGTGTGCGTTTGTGTGTGTTTGTACTGTACTATAATTAGTAAGCTGTATTTTCTTCTTCACAGCTGTTTAATGAGTGCGTGGTGCAGGAACACAGTGAAAATCAAAAAACACAAAGCTGATCACACGTCGTGAAAAATGACAGTGCGGTGATTTATGTCAGGTTAATAAAAACCCTTTTGTATCCTCGAGGGGAAGAAGCTGTTGCTCGTGGGCGGACGTCTCGATTTCACGGAAGCTAATGATTGGTTCTTGAGATTCATTTTTCTTAAAATAATTTTCCCTCTACTTTCCTCTGTGAGACCTTTTAGACTTCACATATCAACTGCTAACAATTCCATACGTCTATTTTGGGCTGTTGGCCGTGTGAGCTCATTTAAAATCAAAGCCGGCCAAACGATGGAATAAAAAATCTAAAATCAACAAAATCAAGACGGAAGATATAAATAATAATATAATAACACGACAAATTAAAAAATAAACGGATAAAGGAACCATAGCTAATAGCAAAAAGCTAGAAATACCAGTTTCTGTCTATTTACGATTATTTTTTCAAATACATATATAAGGTTTCCGTGACTTTTGGCCTCTTAAATCTTTTCAATTAATCATTGAGTGTCAATGGATAAGAAGAAATTCTTCCAAGGCAGATTTGAGACAAGACCTTCAAGAGGCCCAAAACACACACACACACAGGTCACTTGACCTTTGACCTCGTCACTGAATTCTGTTTGAAAAGGAGCCGCAGTTTCCTGACTTGAGCTTTTCTGTGGTGTGCGCTTCCAGCCGCCTACATCAAAGTTTACCTGCTGGAGAACGGCAGCTGCGTGGCCAAGAAGAAGACCAAGTCGGTGAGGAAGAGTCTGGATCCGCTCTACAACCAGGTCCTGGTCTTCTCCGAGAGCCCACAGGGGAAAGTGGTGCAGGTGAGACGCCACATTCAACACCACAGGTTCACAACACGTAACACAACACGCCGACACACAATGAAACTCGTTCTCGGTCCGTTGAGATGAAATTAATGTGTTTTAAAAGCCGGGAATACGTTTTCTTTGTTCACCTTCTTAGTTTATGGTGGTAGCAGGCGAACAGTTGACTGAAAATAAAGATGGACGACATGACAGCTCTTTAAAAGTGAAGCCAAGTAATCTTGATCGTCCCCTTGTGGCTGCCTGCGGTATAGGTCATAAACCCCACCTCCTCCATGTTAGCAGATCAGACTGTAGCCCACATTAGAAAACACGTGAGCACATATTGAGAGAAAGGGAGAATGTAGACTTTGATATGCTGTTACGTTTCTAGCCAGTAGGGGGAGGTACCAGTAATCTAACTCACCTACTCTGTGTCAAGCGTCATCACCTGTCTACATCCGGTCCGCCATTTTAGATCACTCAAGCTAGACGCATGCTCTCGGTTTTGGTCAGATCGTAAGCTGTGTAGATACTGAAGTAATCCTGCTGACCTGTTGAAAGGTGCAGGGACTCTTACTGATCAACGGTCAGGTTTTTTGATTCTGAGGAAAAGAATTCTCCGGTGTCAGAGAGGACATCGAGGATCCAGTTAACTGGTGGCGAGCTACCCTACGATCTATCAGAAGAGATTGGACTTTCGTGTTCTTCACTCCACAGTGTGGTAGGACAGACCCTGTAAAAAGACGGATTGGACCCAACAACATTCTACAGACTGACATTTAAGACTTGACTGACAGACTTTGAATTGACTTTTATGTGCACACTTTTCTTTTATTTATTTCTGTTTATTATTTTGGGGAAAATGTAGGATGTGTTCTATTGTCAAACCAAGTTGAATTGCTGTTGTGTTTAAATATAAGTTCATTTAAAGAAATTGTGTTTTTGTATCTCTCATTATTGATTCTCAACTCCAGGGCTCCTACTTACCTAGAATCTCCTATCCTGGTCCAGACTAACAGACTAACACTTATTCTAGTGTAACCAAGGGTTACAAGACCAAACTAAATGTTTCTGCAATATTTTTCCTGTCATTTTAGGTTGTTCTTATCACGTGTTTATGTTTCTGATCGTTTTAGTTTTTAATTTCTTATTTTATGATGTAAAAATAGGGTGAAACGTCATGATTGACAGCGATTCCGTGGCGCCAAATAATCTCGCCAGCACAAGATGGCCGTCGGCACAAAAGGAAGTGACCCACAAAGTGAATTAGGTTAGAAATAAGAAAATGAGCTTAATATAACACCACAGAGAAAACAGATGATGATGCTGATCATTTACCGATCATTTACTGATCATTTACCGAACTCAAACTAGCGCCTCTGGATCCTCGCTGTGAAGAGGTTCCTCCGGCATCGTGTGTCTCCGGCTGACGGCAGAACGCAGCCGGAGAGTTTAACATTCACAGCGCGGCTCCGACCCGAGGGAGCGACAGGCGGCTGGAGCTGATTTCCAGACTTCAGCTGCTCTCACGATCTGAAATGCCACAAAAGGATGAGGACGATGATGAGAGAGGTTTTTTTTTTAAATCTCAGCTGATTCTGAGCTCTCCCACTTCTCTCCTTTCTTCTTTACCTTTTCCCTTTATTCTCTTTTCCTTTCTTTTCAGCTGGGGGATTATTTTTTATACATTTTTATAATCGACTATTTCAATGTGTTTTCTTTATCTCTTATCATTCTGTTCCACTGCTGTTTCATGTATACACCACCATGTTTGAAGCTTTCCTCGCCGGGTGCAGAGGCCTCTGCCTCAGGCGGCTCCACTGATCCTCTCTCTGTGTAATTAGCCACTAAACGCCTCCCTCTTAATTATCCGCTGTCTGTGCCGCTGTCCTCGGAGTTTCATCAAACTCATTCACGCTGCATAATGAAAATCGCTGAAATCAGCAGCGCTTTTCAATTTGTCACTTCCTGATTTTGCAGAGCCGGGTGTTCGCTGAAGACTTCAACACAGAAAGTTCATTCACAATCTTTCCTTGACTCCCACACACACGTCTAATTCACTGCACGTGATGTTTGACACATGCTAATCAAAATGTCAGCATGTATTCGTCTTATATTTGAGTATTAACTTTAGTTCTTGGTGGTCGTTGATCATCTTTATCTGAACAGGCTCATTATCACATGTTATCCTGAACTACTTTTCCTTCCAGGGACAAACTCTCCCACCCACGACCTGACTATTAACTTTGACAACTCCGTGCTGACCCCCACTCAGACTGCTAGGAACCTGGGTGTGACACTCGACTGCCAACTCTCCCTTTCTGCCAACATTACTGCAACAACACGGTCCTGTAGATTCATGCTTTACAACATCCGGAGAATACGCCCCCTTCTCACTCAGAAGGCGGTGCAGGTTCTGTTCCAGGCCCTGGTCATCTCACGCCTCGACTACTGTAACTCCCTCCTGGCAGGTCTACCTGCTACTGCCATCCGACCTCTGCAGCTCATCCAGAATGCAGCAGCTCGACTGGTTTTTAACCAACCTAAATTCACTCGCACTACTCCGCTCCTCCGCTCCCTACACTGGCTGCCCGCATCCGCTTCAAAACACTAGTACTTGCGTACCATGCTGTAAACAGATCAGGTCCAGTTTACATCCAGGACATGGTCAAACACTACACACCAGCACGTTCACTCCGCTCTGCTTCAGCTAAACGACTCGTTGCTCCTTCACTGCGAGCTAAACACTCATCAAAATCACGACTGTTTGCTGTCCTAGCTCCTAAATGGTGGAATGAGCTCCCACTCGACATCCGGACATCTGAAAGTTTACACATCTTTCGCCGAAAACTAAAAAAACACCTCTTCCGACTGTACCTTGAATAAAAAAAAAACAAAAAAAAAAACTAACCACTTTTGAAACTAACACTTTGGTAGCACTAAAATGGCACTTACTTATATCACTCTGTAGTTTTGCTTTATTTCGAAGAAATTTTACTGTCTTGATTCTTGTTGTTCTTGGTTTGTTCCCTCGGGGTTGAATGCACTTATTGTAAGTCGCTTTGGATAAAAGCGTCAGCTAAATGAAATGTAATGTAATGTAATGTAATGTAATGTAATGTTATCCACAGCCAGGGGGAAAAAATAAATATCTATGGATAATAAATGTTGAGCATCGGCCATCATCACCAAAATCTCTCGAAACTCGTTATCAACCCGCCCACTCGCACACTGTGAGTTTTCTTGCTGTATTCTCACACTACACTTGATAAAACACAATAGATTTCACAGCAGATTAATAGTGACAGAGGTCGGAGCCGTGGCTTTTTAAAGGCTTCGGTGAAAAAAGCCTTAAAACAGCCTGAGGACGCTCGGCTGCGGCCGCTCAGTAATTAGCTGCTAAACGCCTCCTCCCTAATTATCAGCTGTCTTCTCCTCCGCTCGGCACTCCATCTTCTCGTTTCCTCTCCCTAATCTCAGACTGGATGAAGGTTCATTGTGTTTTCCACACGTGTTTGGTCAGTGTTCTCTGGTTTGTCCGTGTAAGAGTACAGCGTTTCATTTACATAGAATAAAGCCATTGTTGCACATTTAAGCAATAAAAGTGAACCAACAATGTATCAAGGTTTTAGTGTATTTCTATAAAAACGTGTCACTTTTATCTCTCTTTTCTCATTCATTATTAATATGTCTTGTTTACCCAGTGATAGTCGTGTCAAGTATTTGATTGAGGTTGAAGAACCACTGTCCCTGTATCTAGAATATCATCGTACGCTGTGACATTAAGATTCATCCTCACAGAACCCAGTGACCAAACCACGATCAGACATATGCTCAAGTACTTTTGATCCTCTAACTATAAGACTCACTTCAACTTCCACGGAAAAAAGGCTGAAAGTGTTTCAGTGTCATGCATAAAGTTGTTTCTGTGAACGATTCTCAAAAACGCAGAAACTGCTCGGCACCATTACTGTGTGTTTTCAAAGGACGTCTGAATATCGTGCTCCCTCTGATGCGGTTGTCCACTCGGTGTTTCCTCGAATCCGTCACTCGTCTGCACTCATCCTCACTTCAATGCATCATGCGGTTTTTCAAAATAAATCAGGTTTTTGTCTTTCCGTCCACAACTGCCGTACGTATTTTTAGATTTGATCTAATTCCCAGGGAGTAGAACTGTATTTTTTTTCATCTCTCTCTCTGTGTCTCTCCTGAGTTGTAGTGGTTGAGGTCAGGGCCTTGTTCGGATTGAACTGATCGCAGACCGACAGAGAGAGAGAAAGATTCCCCCTCTTTAGAGATGGAGGGAATACGATTGAAGCAGATTTTGGTCTCTGAGTCTCTGTGGAAATCACAGACGCACACACAGACACACAACGACCAGAGGAATTGGCATGCTGGCATGCAAGGACACACAAGACGACCACGTGAGAGGACGCGCGCAGACACATATTGATTATTTTGTCCACTGGTTGACGAGATGTCTCAGATCGAGCCCGGATGTGATCAGGGTGTCAGGAGACAGAGGACAGCTAACGTACAGACTCACACAGGTTTCCAGGCACATATCAGCATTATAACACACAAAGACACACACACACACACACACACACAATCCCTCTTCATTCACCGACTGACATCTCTGCTCTGTGCTGCTCTAGCACTGAGATCCACTCCTGCTTCAGAACAGATTCCGAACCATCTGGATTCATAGTAATTATCATCTTAACCTCGTCACTTTGTTCATCACCCACTGGAGGTTTTATGTGTCAGATTTACGAACCTTTTCATGTTCACGTAAATCCTTTGTAAAAAAAACTGAATTCTGATGAGGAGCAGACCGAGCTTTGCTGATTTGAACAGTATATTCTCGAAAATGTGATATTTATCCAGGTATAGTAAAGGTATAATTAAGGTATTTATTATGAACCTTTGTCTTGGGACCTTCTCTTACAGGTGATCGTTTGGGGAAACTATGGACGGATGGACCGCAAATGCTTCATGGGTGTAGCTCGAATCCTATTGGAGGAGCTGGACCTGAGCACGATGGTGATTGGCTGGTACAAGCTCTTCCCTACCTCCTCCATGGTGGACCCCACAATGGCGCCACTGATCCGCCACTCGTCCCAGATGTCCCTGGAGAGCACCATCGGGCCGTGTTGCGAGCGATCCTAAGACTCAGACAGAGATGTTCATTTTTTGTTGTTGCGAGATGCTCTTGCTGTTTGGACACGTTTTTGTATACAGCCTGTCGACCCACTCCAGGGTGGACCGGGGGGGGGACTGCCCCTGGAGCGGGTAGTCGTTCAGTATCGTACACAACGGCACTCGGACAAGTCCAACCACACCAGGGAATGAATCACTCCCCTCATCTGGAAATTACTTTGCTAATCAGTAGGTAATCCTGGCGCTCCCTGGAAACGCAGCGTATTTCTTTTGATATCGTCTCAGACTGTTTTCCGGAGACTCGTGGGACGCAGATTTCTTTTGTTGTTGCACCAGATCGCCCCTCAGGCTTTTTGCTCTCCTCAGATCTCTTTGACGAAAAAAATAAAAAAAACACCTCTTAATGAGAAAACTTCAAAGGGGGGGGGGCTCAGTTGCCGACATCGATCACATCCTGTTGGGACCAGGACTCACTGCGGGCTCGGCTTTGCTTCAGCTACGCGCCTTCTTCACAGCTACCTTTTGATTCTTACTCCCAGGACTGCTTGTTGTCTTTCAGTGTCCTCATTAAGGGGCTGGGTGGCCCCCTGAGTGGTTTTCTGTCCATCCACCAGACTGGGCAGAGTGGGAGACTGTCCTCAGATAGTTTGAGACACCAGCCTCCCAGTTTGCAGGAGCATGGGGTCAACTGGTTGCACGTGAATGCATCTGTGCGCCGCAGGACTAAAGAAGACTTCCAGAGAAGGACAAGACTCATTTGTTGTAACCAACCCAGACATCTTGGTTTCGAACACATCGACTTGAGCAGTTTTTTGTATGTTCTCTGTCACACATTCGACCCCTTCGGTGTTCTGAGGGTTTTCTATCCTCCCAGTTTGTTAGCACTGTAGAAACAATGCTTTTTACCTGCACTGCCAGCTGTTCAATTGGTTCCTGGGTGAATCTGTTCAGTTCACAAGCAAGTTCTGAGTTCCCAAAGACCATGTGCCATTGGCTGGAAGGGCATGTAAATTTTCATTGCAATCAATGAAGACATTATAGTCATTTTTGGGGGCAGGGCACTTTGAAAGGCTTATTTATGCTCAACATTAGAAATGGAACCAAATGAAGCCGTTTTACGACTAAACAGAGCAGCTCCACCAGAAAAACATACGGTTGTGACGTTAACATTGTTTAAGATGGATTCATCTCTTGTCCTACGTCAATGCAGCAACAATGAGCCTTAAGTCAAATCAGTAACTATAATGTTTGGTAGGAATGAAAAACGAATCCTGTGGAAAATTGCGATTCAAGACCCAATTTTACCTGATGGTTCTTCAAATTTGAAATCTGATCATTTGAACTACTTCAGCAGGAGATTCTGTTTGAGCCCAAAGGGATTTATTGAAATTCGTATAAATATAAAAGTCTCCCAGAAACACTTTAAATTAAAATATCTGGTGCAACATCTGGATTCTGTCTGAATCTTCTGCATTTAAGATTGTATTTGACTAAAATTCAAAGGATGTTACCGCAGAAATGTGTGACTATCTAGTCTTTAAACAGTCTTGAACCAGGCTTCAATGGGCTCTGAACTCCACTCGGTTGTGCAGGTTACATGAGATGCAGGGGGCGGTATGGTACCCATGTAGCAGCACTGACACGTGATGTCACAGTTGCTTCCAAAAGCATGGGGGTGGGGGGGGTAGTGGCTTGTGGCTGACAGTGTAGGGCTGAAAACTTGCTGTATATCCCAGTTTAATTGTAGTATTGAATCGCTTTTCAATTAGCTGCAACTCTAGAAGTAGATTTTTAACATTCCTCCTCCCTCTTTCAAACTAAAAAAAGGCTTCGGCTAACGATTATTACAAAAAACAGGTTCTACTGTGCCAATCTCAACCAGCAAGTGTCTTCTTCGTCCTTCCTCTTCCTCAGTTACCTAATGGCTTGTGCCATCCTGAGGAGGGAACAGCAACAACCACGTGACCGCAGCGTTCAGAGCTGTGCGGAGAAGCAGCCCCTGTTATTCTAAATTACAGCCCTAATCCACAGGCACCCGGTGATTAACCATGGTACGACTCAGAGTGGAGTGAGGGAGGAAGAGGAAGCATGAAATGTTCTTTGCATCATCCGAACAAAGGGTCTGTCTGGACCCATGTCAGGTTTCACCGATTTCAGAAACAAGGACACACAAATAGGAATTTAAAGGGAACACAACGTGCACAACGTAGAGACATTTATAGTTTGTTGAATAACTGTATATGTATTTAATTTGGGAACTTTATGATTCATTTTTTTTACAAGTGAATTCTATGGTTGTGAGTGTCCTTTGGAGTGAGCCAAAGTTAATCTATAAGGATTTAGTTGACTTATGTTAAACCTCGGAGGGAGGGAAAGGATAGCCTTGCTAGTTAACTGTACGATTGTAGCATTAGCTGTTAGCATCCGCATGCCTGATAACACGTCTAATTAATTAGCAGACAAATTGATAAGGCTAAGCATGAGCTAAACGCTACACGGGAAGAGGAGAAATTAATTTATGTATGTGGGTTTAGAACCAATGCAAATGAAGGAAAACATAGATATGTAGCAATTTAAGCAAGATTTTTTACAGATTTGTCTGAATTTAGTTTTTGGCTTATTTTCCAAGTGAAAGATTTAATGGAGGTAGAAAACAAAAAGAAAACAAACATATTTTGCTAATTAATTTCTGTGCTTTAACTTCAAGGCAATATTTCAGATGAAAGTTTCTCTCACACTCATCAACTTACATCGGAATCAATACATCCAATAGAGTGTTTTACTCTGTTTTGCCAGTAGCAGCGTTGCAGGGATATTAAATCTATTTCCAGACAAATTAGCTACATTCTGTAAAGCAATAATCAGAACAACATTCAGTCATCACTGTTTTTTAGTTGCTCTGTACAAACTGTGGAAAATGAGAAGCCAGTGGTTTTCAGGGCAGTCGGATTAAGACAAATTAAGTTATGTGGCAAACGTCCTGGCGTCAATATGATTTAAAGGAGACATATTCTTCTCATATTCAGGTTGATCATTTTATTAAATAAAAAATGTTTTCATGCTCTAACTTTTGTTAAACTGACCATCGCTGCTGCTCCTTTTTTCAAACACTTGGTTTTAGCTCCTGTCTCTTTAAGGGTCCGCCTTCTGATAGAGCCCAGTCTGCTCTGATTGGCCAGCTTGTGGTCCTCTCTGTTGTGATTGGTCAACCTCTTTTAGCACAGGAAATGTTCGGCTCCATTCTCTCTTTACCTGATTTCATCAGAGTAGCCATCAGGCGTATTTTATGCAAATACGGTGGATCACAAGTATCGTCCAGACTTCTGACTTCTGAGGTGTTTCAGGAGCTTCAGTGTTTTCTGTGGAGGAGACGAGCTCCCTTCACCCTAATGTTAAATAAACAACCTTCATAATACACTGGAGGGAAGAAGAACTGAAAATCATCATCTGTCTCCTTTAAAACATCTTGAAGATCTGATCGCAGGAAACTGAAAACCACTTTTTCAAGGTCTGTCATTTTACTTCAGCACTTATATGTTGTTCTCTGTATTTTGTTGGAGGGAGAGCGTCGCTTGGTCTGAGGACCTCTGAGAAAATCATCATAAGCTAAAATGTAATTCCTTATTCAACATGAGAATTTCAGATTTGAAAAAAAATGCAGGATCATTTTTCACAAGTCAAATTAAATTGGAGCAGCATGGATTTTAATGTAACGACTGCCCGGTAGCTAGAAGAAGAAGTTTTTTTAATAAAAGAGAATGAATTAAAAATGATATTAGAGGAGTTGTATAACTCAAATATATTTGAAAAATCAATCAATGTCTTTGACTGTGACTTGAGGAATGTGTTTTTTTTTTTGTCTGTGTTCTTTTGTGCCAAAATTCGAACATATTTCGAGGGCTGATTTCCCAATCGAGGACCAATCAAAGAGGAACGATTGCACAATGAAGCAGAGTGCATTCTGGGGGAAAGAAAAGGGACTGTGGTGTAAACAGAAAGTTATTTTGCATGATAATGAGCCACATTTTACTGCAGATGGATGATATGAGGGTTTTGTAAATTAGCAGTGGTAACCATCCTGGAAGTTTCCCATCTCTGGACATCTAACCTGCAGCAGCTGCCTTCATAACACACGTATTTTAAAAAAACTGAAAAACCATCTAAAGTACTTTCCGTGCCTCTTGGGGCGGAGCAGCATGGCAGCAGTAGTATAGCATAGAATAGCATGCAGTGAGGGATGGGTCTTCTATGATGGTAACTTCAAATGGAAACGACGATCAGCACCTAAATGTACATTTTTCGTTTTTGTTTGTGCATTCCCCCGTATTCTGATTGTATCTGCCACATGGATGTTCATGATGTATCCACAACTATCAATTGTAATGTAAGTAGAGGCCTTAAACACACGGATATACATTTTGTCAGGGCTAAGGACTAAGAAATGTCACGTCAAGTGAATGGAAACCAGTGTCACCGTTTCAACCCATCACTGAAAGTAATTCAAGCGATTCACTTTGCGAATGTTCTTAATGAATTTCTGACACGCAGGTATATTTCAACGTTTGTGTATTCTTCTCCCTCCGTGGATGTAAACCATCTGAGCAAAAAAAAAAAAGGTTTTGCAGCATAGATAGTCGAAGATTCTGACCTATTTCTTAACAAGACTTATTTTCTAAACATAGAAAAAGGATTCTACTGTTTCTTTATTGATGTTTGAATGCTCATTATGGTATCATGTGGTTTCAATCAAGTAGAGTACATTGAAAAAAAAAAGATCTGTCGGGTCGTTTTCAGACCTCACTGGCTTTTAGGTCGTCATTCTGCAAAAACAGACATTTTCGCTCACTTCCTTTAAGATAAACAGGGAAAACACTTGGTTTATATATAGATGTTATCATAGATAATAACTTTTAGCAGCAGCTGACAATTATTTCCCTAAAATGTTCCAATACAAACCAATACCATTCACCTTTACCGACTTTATCTGCATCTGCACAACAACGTGGCTGTTGTAGCAAAACATTTACATGATTCGTGTTGGAGACGCTGGAACCAGGAGTCACTCATACATTTTTCTGAACTGTGCATTAAAGATCGCTGTGCAGCAACGTGTTAAGACCCAAAGAAACACAAAGCAAAGGAGACTTTTCTATAATGAGCAACAAACTCCACGTTTGCAGGAGGACGGTCGGGTTCGATGGATGCGTCAACAAATCCCAGTAATTCCACACAGGAGACCGTTATTCATTACTGGTGTAAAAAAATAAGTATTTGCTTCTGTTATCCGTGACTGTTCCTCAACTTTTAACACATTTTCAATTCTGCAACCATGACAACGAGCGTCCTGTAATCTGAAGGAACGAGATCTGTCCCTAAACCTAAAGCCTATTACTGTAACTACGACGACCAAGGTTCGTTATGCCTGTCGATACTTCAGACGTCCTATGGGTTGCATCAGCAGGAAGTAATAAACAACCTCGGGAATATGGTCACTCAGTTTGGAGGATGTTGGGGAACGTACAGTTTCTATAGATGAATAAAAAGATGTAGTCTAAATCATAATTATCACAATACATTTTAAATGGATATATAAAGATGCAGTTACATCAATGCTCTCTAAATGAAAATGTCTCTCAGGCGTTCTGGTGCTTTTGCATTTCTTGGGTCCAAATAGCAACAAATAATAGAAACAACTCAGGTTTTTACGATTTGAGGAAAACGTACACTTGGATGTCTGATGATCCCCTTAGAGCAAATGTCAGGGAAAAATTCATATTTATAAATCCTGATTATTCCAGGCGGCCTGTTTTTGCAGAAGATGAACCTAAAATCAAATCCTTAGCGTAAATTGTCCATATCGTTTTTCCTATCTCATAAGTACATGGGTTTTAGGTATAAGAAAGGAAGCGTGCACTGTTTGTGTCCCTTTTCTTTTAGCACCACACTGTGTACATTTGTAGACACATATCATGTTCTCTCCTGGGGAGGAGGTGCAGGAGTGGGAGGATGAAAGAGAAGCTGCAGCTCCTCAGTGGCTGTTACGAAACATCGGCTTCTGGATCCCGACAGAAACTCGTCTCCTCCGGTCTACTCGGCTGCGGAGGCTCCCACCGAACCCCCCGGCCCTAATAAAAGCCTCCCTCACTCACCACCTGCTCCATCCCCTCATCCGAAGTGTTCCACATTAACATGAGGGAATACACTTTGAGGACGGGTGACCCCAGTGGGAATCAAAGTGCCGTGGAGTTCTGTAACTTGTGTTTCTCCACACGCGGCCGATATACATTTACCCTTCACCTTCTTGCTGCGAGTTCACGTTTCAGTTTGGTGTCGACACTCTTTGGGCTCCGGCCACAAGAAAAACTCCTCGTGATTTGTCCTTCGATATAAAGCCATTTTATCTTCAGCATTCACAGCCTTAAAATCGACAACACTAAACCATCATTTGAGGCCTTTTGAGGACACTTGTCATTTCCCCCGAGGCCCTTAGATTATATGTAGGTGATGTTTTCTGGTTTTGAGAGATGATCTTCATGTCATAGGGAGAACGTTTGAAAGCAACGTCCATGGAAAATGTAATTTTGTCACTGATACTAATTTATCAAGATCATATGAGGACATTTATTCTCACCAACACGTTCAATGTCGACTGTTGGCTTCATTCAAATGACTTTGCTGCATCGGTTGATCGATAGAAAACTGAGCAGCCACTGGATTTCAAACTTCCACTTACAAGTAAACACTGTTCATCCCATCGATAAACGTGAACACAAACTATCGTTAACAAAGCCTCACGCAGCGTTGTTTTCTATTTCGTTGTTAATGTTCTACAGCCTCGAGGACCTGAATGTTACCGGAAGAGAAGCAAACTTGTGTAACTTTAAGTTTTACTCACCATACTGTCGGTATTTTTGCTGATTCTTTGGAAAAGCTGTTATATTGTTGAGTAAATGCACAATTTGGTGTGTTGTTATTCTATTCCAGCCGTCAATAAACTTGTTTAAAATCCATCTTTAAAGACTATTCTGGCTTCATTTCTGGTTAGTGGGAGGAAGTGGAGACATGTCGTCCATCTTTGTTCACATATTCCTCACACCCTGATATACTGCCCCCCACTGTTCATGTGCCCAACTGCATCATCGAGAGCATAGAATTAATTTCTGATGTCATGCATGGGAAGTTAAAAGCAAAGAACAGATCAAGGCGGCTGAACTGAAAATAACCTGCAGAACTACAGAGGAGAACGGGAGGGAAGAACAGAGCAAAGACACAGGGGAGGAGGAGGAAGAGGAGGAGGAGGAGGAGGAGGGAGAACACAATAATAATAATGAGACGGGAGCTGGAGAGAGAAGCAGAGGAGAGGAGGGATTCATTTTGTTTGACAGTGAAGGACGAGCGAGTGCGAAGCTTCGGCCCGTCTAGAAGGAATACTCTCTCCCTCCATCCTCTCTCTCTCTCTATTGTTGTCTGTCGCTCTCTCTCCTTTATTTCCCTCATTGTATCTCTGTTGTTCTCTTTCCATCGTTCTCTCCACATCACTCACAATATCTCTCTCCCTCCGTCTCTCTCTCTCTCTCTCTCTTTGGCAGACATCCAGACTCCCCGGTGACCAAACTGATCAGATTGTATTAATGTCTCTCTCTCTCTCTCTCTCTCTCTCTCTCTCACACACACACACACACACTCCTATCTTACCAACAGGGGGCTGCCAGGCTTCACCGACCAAATTTGGACGACTGATTGTGGAAAACACTTTTAGTTTCGGAGACCTTCAGTAATTGAGCCACAGCCAATTGAAGACCTGCTGCTGAACCTTCAGCTCTTCACTGTTGTCGTCACTGAGGTCGATGAGTCCCAGCCGCGGAGCTCTGGTCATCCGTCTTCACAAAGTTTATTAATATTGAAAGTATCACGTGTCCAAAATTCAACTCTGCACTTCCTTGGGTTACGGACAGGACACCTGCTGAGTGTGAAGCTAAGGAGACACAGACAGATATTTCTGGAAATAGTAGATAGGTCGTTTCATGAGGTGACTACAAAACCTGTGTCTGTAATTTTTTCACAATAGCAGGATTGGTTTTGACACGTCTGGTACTTAAACCAATAAGATTTGAACCACAAACTGCTTCACGAGTGCCGTGAAGATTCACACAAACACACAATGCTCCTGACGGCACTTTCAGTTTAATCTTTGTGTGTTAGATGTCAAAATTCACTAAAAGACGTCAGAAATACACAAATAATCCCTGGATGCCTTGAATTCTTTGGACAGACACTTCAATTTATTAGACATCATTTCAATGTGATTCATAACACGACCAACACTGGTCTGCATGATGTCCCCTGTTGGCTCAGCAGTCGTTTATAAGTGTGTAACAACTGGCAGGTCCACTGTTGGATAGATATGGAATCACACACACACACACACACACCAACACACATGCACACTCTGAGGCATGACTTGTGTGTGCACATGCGCAGACTGACGGACGATTAAGTTACCACATCAAACACTTTCTCTCTCTCACACACACACAGACACACACACACACTGAGCTCTAGCGTGACTTGCATGCACAACGACACGGAAACACATTCACACAGTAGAATTGCATGAAGCAGCGAGGGGCCTTCAGAATGTGCAAATGCAAATGGAGACAAACTGTAAATCATTTTGTCCGCAGGGGAAATTAGGATTCAAACAGCAGCGTTGTTTCACCTCAGTGACAAACTGACGCCACAGAGGACGGAGTTCCATACAGACCAGTTCTGTCATGTGATGTTTTCAGGTATTTGTACATAAGGAGGAAATAAAGATAAGACGCTGGGCTTTGTGCTAGTATCAACTTCTTTTCTTTCTCTAATATCCTCCACTTCCTTGTTTTATCTTTTTCATTCTTTCTTGCTCTCCTCCTACATTTAAAATACACCTTGAATTCTATGCATATTCTGACAAAATGGCAGAAATATCCAAATATGAGGATCAAGAAATGATGAATATAGGTTTTGCTGATCTTATAAATCCACAGCAGAGATCTGGGACGTCTCAGGCGGCCTCTGCTCTCCCTCACCACTCCCCTCCCTCCCCCCCGTCTCCTCTGGGAGCCCCCCCACCCGGTCGAGAGGTGGGTGTAGTGAGGAGGAAAAGTGAAAAAGCTCAGCGATCTGCCAACTGAGTCTGGACTGACAGGCGCAGAGACTGCGAGGGCTTAAGACCGTCTCACTGCAGCATCAGCGGGCGCTTAAGGGCTCTGGCATGAACTTCTGGAGACTTCCCCCCAAGGATTGTTCAGCGAGTGTGCAAGCCTGTGGACTTTCAGAGGGAATGGGCCATAATTCACTGCAGCTGTGACATCAGAGAATGAGGACACCGGGGAGGCGTCCAAGAAGCTGAGCGTTAACCCACTGGAATACAAAGTCAAACCTGCGACTGTGAACAACCTTTCCGACGTCTTTAAATGTTTCTGATCTTATTTTATAATCATTTCATTCACACGTTGAGGTAGAATATTGTTTCACTGCTGCAGAAACACAGTTTTAATTTGTTTTGATGAGTTGTATACAATTTGTGGAAAACTTAATCCAAAGATAAATAATTATTAAGCTTGTGAAGTGTGTCCAAAATTCAAAAATGAGGTAAATTATATTTCACAATTATTTTCTTGTAAACAATCACACATCAAACATTCAGTCAGGTGACGTACATGTAAATTCACAGATCACTCTATTCTCCTTGCGACTGCCTATGAAAAGATAAACACATTTTAATGTAACATACTATACATACATATGATAACACAAGTTCTTTTTTTTTTAAGTACATTCACTAATTTCCTAATCTAAATGTCGATATTTGCTCAATCATGAAGCTCGAGCTTTGCTAGTGAGAAACATTCAAGTCGGTGCAAAGACGACCCCAAAAAACGTAAGTACATTGTTGTGTAATTCTTGTTTTGACCTGTTATCGTTAACTTGATCCAAAACACTTAAACGTCTCAATATTACGTGTGTCGGGGTCGAGATTTCAAACGTGACTGATGTGATGGATTCTCAGGCCGTGTAGCGTTTAGCATAGTTAGCGAGGCGAGCATGGTTAGCATGCTAGGGATAGTTTCCCTTCATCGGACGATCCGTCAGGTACATGAGAAGAACTAATGAGTCTGGTGCGAGTGTAGATTACACTCATATGTCTGGACTGTAATTTATGTGTATTAAATATTTGAGCAGTTTAAAGTATGCAAAAATTTAAAGTTTTTACATTTTAGCTTTTTACTAAATTAACTATTATTTCCTTCAAGTTAATCATTCAAGCTGCATGTAATGTTTTAGGGTTTTTTGGGATTATTTTTCCCTCAAATATTCGACCTAGCACTTTGTTGTTTCTAAATTGGGGCTAATTTGGGAGATTTGTCGTGATTGTGTGTTGTTTCGGATGTTTGCACGATGTCACACCCGTCCTCAGTCCCTCAGTGTGATGATAACAGCATCGTCCTGTCCTTTCCACAGCATTTCCCCCTCAAAGTCCAGCATCTTGTGCTTGCGGCAGCGCAGCAGGATGCCCACCACCTTATCCGAGATCTTCACGTAGCGGTCGAAGAGACGGCCGAAGCTAATGATGGTCCTCCCTTCCTTATCCTTCAAGCCCAAGTCTCTGATAATCCACACCATCTCCTCCATCTCCCTGTAGATGTGTTTCTGGGCCCGGTCGCCCCTCTCCGCCGTCTTGGAACCGTCTTTGGGTCGACCGTAGCCGGAGTCGCCCTTACGGAGCCGCTGGGCCATCGCGTAGTCCTGATCGAACTCCTCACTGAAGGGGTTGAGCTTCTGGCCCTCCATGTGCTGGTTGGCAAACTGCTGCCAGCGGCTTTTGATGTCGCCCATCGTGGTAATCTTGATCTGGAATTAAATCAGAATCAGAATCAGAATCAGAATCAGAAGGTATTTATTGCCAAGTAGGTTTACACCTACCTGGAATTTGCTCTGGTTATTGGTGCATACAATGAACATAGAAACATAAAAACACAATAAATACACCACACATAAGAAAAACAATAAAAAACAATATACATTTACTCACTATTTACTTCTTATTTACTCACTTTTTCTAATATTTATACAAAGTAACATTTATTTAGATATAAACATATCTATATAAAAATATATAAAAGATAAAAGATATAAAAAGCGAAGTAAAAAGTGAAATGAAAAATGCAAAATGACGGCATACAGGTTAACGTCAGGGTGCAAGGATCGGTCCGGTTTCACACCGTTAATAAGCTAAATGTTGGTGAGAACTTCCAGCTTGTGGAAACAGAGATATTGTATCTTCTGTAGCTGTGTAGGAACTTTGTCAAGTCGGAGAAAATAACTCAGGTTAATGTAACGGTGACGTTATCAGAACAGATTTATCTTGACTTGGGTTTCCAGAACAGCAGGATTCAGGATATCTTGGCCTCTCCTGCACAAGTTTCAAGGTTTGTTTCCAAGTTCTTCACTCGCTGCCACTTTCCCTGACGTACGAAACGAAATAGTTTCAGCGTCTTCGATTACTTTTCCAACACACCTTGTGTATCCTGTTTAAAAGATGATGCTGATCTGTAGTCTGTTGTTGTTGTTACACGGCTGTGTATGAATATTGATTGACGACCCTTCACCTTAAAATAAACTTTCTAAGTTCAACTTAGTGTAATTGATGCCGTGCTTGACCTTTGCTTTCCCCTTATGTATTAATGGAATTTATTTACGCCCCTATAAGCCTGGTGCTCAAACATAACAAGACCTTAAGGACTTAGGACTTTAAATATTAAAGAATAAGGGTTTTGTTGCTCTTCAGATAATTCAAACTATGAAATGATTTTAGAATAAAAACTTCCTGTGCATCTTATTTCCTCTCCTTTTCCTCCCTTTATTACTTTTCTGCCCTCTCTTACTCTCCTCCTCTCGTCTTCCTCGATGCCCTCCTTCATCGCAACCTCTCTCTTGTTATTGCCCTTGTTTTGTTGTCTCTTCTCTTCCTTTTCCACTCAGTCCTCTCCTTTCTCTCTTCACTCATGTCGTGTCCTCCCTCGCTCCCTCCCTCCCTCCCTCCCTCCCTCCACCTCTCTTGGTATTTTCCTCAGCTTGCCAGGCCTTCAGAGCAGTGTCACCAGATCTCCTCGGTATTTGGTCTGTGAAAAGTGAAGACTTGTATCTGTGGAACCTTCCACGGAACGCTGGAAAGCCTTCGAGTGATCGTGTCACGATTCACCTTTAAAAAATATATTTTAATTAATTAATTAATCGTTGGTTCTCAGTCAGTTTTAAAGGTAGTTGTACTGTACTTGCATATTTATGTTATACAGTATAGTATTTTACGACACTGGAATTAACATCTTAAAGAAAGTATTGTACCTTTATTTAAAATATGCATTAGAATGATAATCAGTCCATTGTAAAATTATATACAAATTCACAATATACGGAGTCCTGAACTACATTTCTCACAGAGCAAATACTTTTACATTTGGTTCTAACATGCTGCACTTGTTCAGGAAAACTTATTATTATTTACAGTTATCATGTTGAGGCTGATGTTTTTGTTACATATATATATATGTTTTTAGGCAATATCTCTTCTTATTACCATGACATTTGGTCGAGACAACAATGATTAAGATGAAAGCTGACCAGGTAAACATCAAAAATAAATCTTTATCAACCAACTTTTTGTTTCGTGGTAATTTTCTCATGTTAGCACGATAAACAAAGATGAGGCTGTGGCTTGTAACCAGTATAACCAGCAATAAGCAGCCAGTTTTAACATTAAACTCTAACAACACCAGTGTGCTGTGACCCTATTAATAGGTGCTCATGCAGCCCGACTCCGAGCTGCTGTTTGTTTGCCTCCGATCAGCTCGACTGTCAAGATGTCTTCATGAAGCCCGATGCTATAATAAGCACAAACCCCGAATGATAAAAGTCGTAAAAACAAAGTTCGGCAGCACATTCATTAACAGTTCTGCCAGAGGCCAACATTATACTTTTACAACCCTTTTTTCCGTCTCGTTCTTATTAACATGAGAGTGTTATTATTCAAATATCCCAGCGCCGCCTCTGGTTAATATATTTATCAAGTCACTGTGATTCATTTTACATTTACAATATGAAATGAATGATATAAAATGTCTTAATGTGGTTTCTGGAATCTCTGGAAGGAGTCGAATATTTCTCTGCTCTGCTCTTGTTGTTGTAGTCTCTCTCTCTCTTTCTCTCTCATGTCCCTCCGTGCTCTCTCGCCCTCACCCTGTTTCCCCCCCCCCCCCTCACCGGCTGTGCCACCTGAAGGTCAGGTGGGGGAAACACGTTGCAGTGCATGACTATATTTATTTGCGCGTGTATTCCATTGCACTGCAGGTCCAGCTTGTGTTTTTATGATCCGGCCTCGCTCTCTGGCGACCCCCCCCCCCAGCTGCTGCCTTTGCCTTTTATAGGAGAGGTTTGAGTCCTGGAGTTGTTTGGTGACAGTGAGGGAGTTGGATGTCTTCAGGTGACATCAGAGGGACTTCTGCTCTACCTTGTTATTCACGCTGTGCGACTCTGTGGGAGTATTTATCCCCCCCCACTGTGTTGGATTCAGGGACGGACGAAACATTTATTGTGTCACAGAACGCCGACAGAAGGGCGTCATACGGCTGCTGTCAAAACTTGTGTATAACAGATTGCCTCATACTTAAAAATTGTAATTAAAGGGTAATTATGCAGGGGTTATATTACCTCCTCCGTAAGCCTGCGTCTAACAACACGCAAATGTGAAAAGGACCAAGTGCGAATGACCTCTATCACAAATTAAGTGGTTTTTGGACGTGGGCCAGAGAAATAAAAGAGTTTGGCCTTTTCCGTCATGGCGTCACTTTCACTTGTCTTTCCGCACTTCGAAAGGACAAATGACCGAAACACGCCTCCAGCAGCTTCATCCCTCGGTATTATTTCAGCTCTGTTGATATTTGGAAAGGACACTCACCAGAGGTTCAGTTCAGCCCGTAGCTGCCGGAGCTGGAAGTCAACGCACGGAAATGTGTTTTGTACAGGACGGTCAGGGGGGGCTGTTATTTTTAGAATAAGACGATAAAAAACTTACGGGGACTTTTAGGAGATAATGGATTAAAAGACGACCTCTCTTGGTCAAGCTCGTTATCACGTAAAATGAAATTATTAATTGATGTTATTTTTGGGCCACTTGGGGGCAGCAGAACAAGCACCTCATCCGTATCCTGGGGAAGGTTTTAGCAAACGCTAGCAAACACTTATCATCACATCAAGCAGCCAATCACCAATCATTTGAAGTTCTTCCACCAAAGAGGTTATCTTCTCCGTCCAGCTGTTTGTACATTTGTTGGTTTGTTTATTAACAGGTTAAAAAAGGAAACTACTGATCTGATCTTTGAGTGTTTGCAATCTGGTGCGACGTGATAGACTGATGAAGACAGTTTGGCCTTGGCCATGTTGTGCCCTCTACACTGAGTCTATTTTAGTTTTGGGTGTAGTGTTTTTGCTACAATATGAATTACTCCATCATTCTCTCCCCTAGGTTTAGTTATTTTACAAATACATCCTCCACTACGTTCAGTGGCTGGTTGCAAATATGGTCTTGGGTGTTGCGTTGCATGTGTTTTGCTTATCGCAGTATATCAAGATTTTTTCCCATCTGTAACATTTGTGATAAGCGACTCTACCTTGGGCTTGTTGGTTAGTTTCTTGGACTGGATGTCGCCCGGCTCGGTTTTGGATTCACTGTTGTCGCTGAGCCCGGCCTCCTCTCCCAGTCCGCTGTCCTCTGTGTCCACACTGCTGCTCCTGGACCCCAGCTTCCTCTCCTGGAGGAGCAGCTTCCTGTCTCCTCCTCCGCCTCCTGCGCTCTGTAGTAACCTCATTTGGCGCCGCCGTGTCGGTGACTCGTTGCCCATGAACGGCTTGCTCTCCTCGGGACCGGACTCCATCTTTCCGCGGATGGCGTTGACCACGTCACTGCTGCTGCACTCGCTGCGCTTTGGCTGGATGGTCTTGTGGACAGAACCGGTCCTAATTTTCCCGCTGTCGTCGGAGGCTTCACCTGCCATAACACGTGGGGCGACGGTAGGTTTGACCACATGCTTGATTTTTTTGTCCTCTTCCTCCTCAACGGAATCCGGCATCCAGCCGCTGGGGATAGCATCCTGCTTGTCTGAGTGTTCGCTGGCCCAACCCTGCCAGTTCTTCGCCAAGTTGGCCACCATGGCGGCGCATTTTATCTTCCGCACCGCTCGCTTGAAAGCCTGAGGCTCCGGTGGCGAAACTGTGGTGGTGCCCCCGCTACTCATCGTGAAAACACTCCAGATGAGACCTTTATCCAGAAATCCTTCTTTTACTTCACTTATGTTTTTTCCAGGACTTTGGAAACAAATTCTAAAAAGAGTAAGTTGTCAATCGTCCTAGAGGTAGCCAGGTCCAAGATGTCAAGGGCGAGTGTTATCAAACACTTAAAACACTTTGGATCGACCAAAAAAGGTTCAAATTGTGTTCTTGGACATTTCGAGATGAGTTAATACGGAAAAGTTGAATCTGAAGAATTTGCTTCTGTTTGATTTTCTGCTTCCTTTGGCTCCAGATTCGGTCTCGTCTCTTAAAATCTCGTCCAAGCGCTCCAGCTGATCACAAACAGTAGTCCACACGTCTCAGCCTTTATAGCCGCGATGGATCCGCACAAAAACATGCAGAGCCTCTCGGATGGTCAGTCGGTCAGTGGGTGAGCCGCTGGTGTGAAGAGTGCGAGGACTTTAGCTTTAATCCGCTGCTGAAGCCCCTCTGGCTCCAGACCGGCCTTTAAATAGGGACGGGTAGCAAAGGAAGTGGTGTCCACGTGAGACATGAAAGGCCGGTGTCAACATTCTTGTCACTGACACCCGCCCCCACACACACACACACACACACACACACTAACACACACACACACTCGGTGACAGGGGAGTTGAGTTTCCTCCAGTGGGATCCAGGGAACAGGTGCCCAGTGTTTTTAGTGACTTGGAGGTTTCTGTCCGGAGACACAAATAAAACACCTCTGCTGTGAGTCAGCTCCGGTGGAACAGTGTGTGCATGTGTGTGCTCACTGTGTATTTATGTATGGGGATGTTTTCATTTAAACACTCAATGCTTGGATCACGTAGGTGTGGATTGTGGGTCACATTAAAAGCATGTGAGGCGTCGGTCTGTCATGTGCGGCCGAAGCCATTTCAGTCCCCCTGTGTATTTGTGGATATGTGAGAGTGAATTTCTGGATTATGATTCATATTCACTAAATTGAATCGAGTAGCTGCCTTCGTCTTTGTTTCGTGACCCGATTGTTTGACTTTGAAATTGATTAGCTGTGGCAGCAGAGCGGATATAAATCTTTATTCTCAGGCGGCTTTTAAAAGTCTAAGTGAGATAAAGTTATTCAGGAGAATGAACTTATTAAAATTGATCATGTACTGTTGACACAGCTGTTCCATAACAGTGACACTCAGTAGAGCTCGTACCTCCACCACGGCCCAGTCAGATTAAAACAACCCTAATAGCTGAGGCCACATTTATAGTTCGAGCCCAATTTGTTACCGTACAGCGGCGGAAAAAGCTTCTTCATTTATGAAACCACATTTAAACTCAATACATTTTTATTTGCATCTGCACAGATTTGGAAACACTCATCGATACCAACCCCCTCGATATGTCTTATTATTCCATCAACATCCACACATATTTAAAAACAAATAAAAATGGAGGCACGTGGTAGAACACACAGAGAGTAACCATGACACTGGATACATTAAATGTGTCAGAACTAAAGTGTTACATTAAATAATTATATTGTGTCTAAATGTATTTCTTGTGAATGAATCAAAGAGGAGCAATGATTCAATAATGATCTAAACCCATCGTGATGAGCTTCCTTCTTCTGTTTCTGAAACCATCTTGTGTAATAAGCAAAGAAATTAACTAATGAACTTGTTTATTTCTGAATATTCCCTGGTGGGTTCCTCTCCTACGACTTGTAATGTAATATGTAAACCGCTGTTAGTTTCTGCTCGGAAAAGCTCATTAGTTTCAGTCATTATAATCAGCGCTGGAGAAAGTGGAATCAACGCACGTTTACTGAGGATTGATTGACAGGTTGTCACTTGGATTTATTCCGTGATTAAACGATTAATTAGCAGCACCAGGTTGTTAGCGCTTATTAAACAGAATTAAATGAGACGTTTCATCAAAGCCATATGAAAACCTTTAAAACATGATATCACTTCACTGACACTCAATTGAACCTTCCATCATTGTAAAAAAAGGACAAACTGTAAATTGTTCGGCTTATTACTTTTTTAAACTAAAGAGAACAAAGGCTATATTTTTTTTACAGGGAAGTATCTGCTTCAACTAACTTTATTAAGTTTGTAAAGTTACCAACTTTATTCTTTTTAATTTAAAGGTGACAAAACACAAGATTTTAAGTTTTAACCAGAGGTAAAAACTGAATTTTCCAAACCTTTTTTCATTGCTGTATCACAGCTACTTACAAAATCCATTTGACCGTGAAGATAACTCAATACCTGTTATTGAATTATACTATAATTAATATTCTAAATTAGTAAATCTTGAGTTCATCGTCGTTTGTGAGAAACAACTGTTCTTCTTAGTCGTGCAAAACATTTCTATCTGTGTGTGACGCAGATCCACACAAAGACGAGTGCGTCTGTCGCCTAAAATAACCGTCCAGGGTCCGAGCCGTCACCAGGTCAGGTTTCCTGTGTGTGTGTGTGTGTGTGTGTGTGTGTGTGTGTGTGTGTGTGTGTGTGTGTGTGTGTGTGTGCTTCAGATTCCTTGCCCCTCTTCTGCAACTGCCTCACGTGCACGCTCCCTCCGCCCGCCGTGCACATCAGACCTCCACAGAAATAGACCACGGGCCTGCCACTCGTCACCGATGAGGGATGTGCGATCCCGATGTGTAACAAGTATTTATATGTGACTTAATCAGAGGAAAATAACTCTGAATGTGGGTCGTGATGAGGAGATGTTGATCGATAGATGTTGATAGATGCAGTGTCGAGGTTCAGGTTCTACAGCGTCTTGTCTAAGAGCACTTTGGTGAGTTGTAGGTTCACTGATATAAGGACTTTGTCACATAATGTATAAATGATCTGTATTGTTCATGGACACGTTAATATTTTAACGCACTGTGAAAAATTACACAGGGGCGTTGCAAAGTGTAGGCAAAACCAGTAGTTGTTTAGGGCCCCAAGTGGAGAGGGTATTAGCACAATAGCCATTTAGTGAGAACCCTTTTGAATTCTTAGATTGGCTCTGAACCAGAGTCTGGACTGATGTTTATTTTAGATCCTCCCCTCATCATCCCTTGGACTTGTCAGGGGAAAATGAGTCATGTTTCACTTTGTGATGTAAAACAGGCGCCACTTGGGTTCGGTCACAATGGGCACCGCTCACTGCGGGTGTTAACGGATCAGTTCGTGTCTGCCTCTTCAAAATCAAACGAGTTGGATCTGGTTTCTCGGTGCAGGGAGCGTTTGCATTGTGCGGCCAAATATGCAAAAGAAGGACATCATGAAAACTGCGGTTTGACAGGGAAGCAGCTGAGCGACTGAGTCGGTTTGTCTGGTGACAACATTTTATTTTTATTGCCAGTGCTTCGGCTCAGCTTGTGCTCGCTGCCCATTTCTCAGCGCTGGGCAGCGAAAGGATCTTATCCACTCTCATGAGGTAAACAGGGAAACAAGCTTGTGCCATATTAATGTGCTGAAGTCTCATCATTACACTGAAGCTGTCCAGGGGGACAAGATATTAGCAAAAGGTCCCTCAAATGCATCCTTTCATCCTCAAAAGGCAAAGGATTTAACTGCTGGATTCTTCCCTTGCACTTCGGTGATTAACCATTTTTCCAAGAGTTAATGGTGCCAAGGGACGAGAACTCAGATACGACTGTAAAAATGTTATTATAACCAAGGGGCATTAAAACGTTCTCGTCATGTCCAACTGCAGCTCTCCTCGCCAAGAGACCAGATCGTCTCATTTCGGTTTCGGACTTTGTGGTCTACATGTCCCAGGAAGACAGACATAGATAGTATCTGCTGCTTTCTACGGTTTGTACAGGAATCATGTTCATCATGATGACGGACTTTCTGTTCAGTGTCCATCTGTCTCGTCCTGCTGAAGACCCGCCAGAAACTGTCTTGTCCACTGGGCCTTAACAAATAAGCAGCATTCCCACTGAGGTAGGAAACATTGCTTGTTTAAAATGTCCATGGATACATCTTGTAGTTGTGTTTTTTAAGTTATAGATGCCTCCCATGTATCCATACAGTCCCTCGATATGGATTGTTGTTCTTGTTCTGGAGAAAGAGTTTCAGCCGTGTGGTTGTTCCTTGTTGTTTCTGTGGTTCAGCTCCTCCAGGCTCCTCGAGTGCTGCTGAATCCACTGCTGCTCATCAGAGTCAAGTGGATAAAGACTGGGAGCTGAGATGCAGTCGGTGCCGCTGGCCGTTCAGACACCGTGGGTAATGGTGTGAGCTGAAGTGTGGTGATCCCAGATTAATAGTGGTTGGTCCATTTCAGGAGGTTTGGCGATGATTGATTGTTTTCATGATGACAAGCTCAGTTTGGGATCTCTTCATTGTATTGGTGTTTGAGACAGAGGTTGAAAGGAGGAGCTGCAGCGATGGACAGTTTGAGGAGAGTTATGTGTGTGATATGTCTCAAACTAATAACTCTAACTACAGTCAACATGGATATGAGCAGGATATATATACTTTAAAACTGTTTCAAACAATAAATAAATAGAATAGATAAATAAAAAATATCTAAATTTACAATCTAATTATTTCCAGGAATGACAACTGGAGCCTGATGCCCAAATCTTAGCCTCAAATTATGTGTCTCTATAATTCTCTTTTTAGGAGGAATAATCTGCCAGTAACCTTTTACACCGATGAGTCATAATACTGTGATTATCCAAACCTCCTGTGGTGTTGATCCTCATTGTGCTGCCGCTGGTGAAAAGGTGGATCAGACTGGATCCTCACGAACAAACCTCACCTCATTATCTACTGATTTACGTTATGGGGACTATTAAATCGTTCCCCATGTGAAGGACACGTCCCTGTAATGTGTTCAAGCTGATTACGGTCCCCACTATATGAGTAATACCTGGACTATACACACACACATACACACACACACACACAGAAATTCTGTCCAAGCGTTGTCGTGTGAAGACAGATTGGAGTCAGCGTGACAGGGAACGTTTCTCTGGCGGCCCGTGACGACGGTGACATCACGGTGGCGGTGAACAGCTGTGATCCGATCCGTCTCTGGCGAAGAGAGCAACTGTCTCTGGATCCTCGTCAGTCTGGATCCGTAGAGGAGGAAGCTGTTACACAAACACGAGATACAGTGTGAAACAAAAACAACTGATCGCACACAACTAGGGTTGCAAAGGGGCGGAAAGTTTCCGGTAAATTTCCGGAAACTTTCCGGAAACTTTCCACGGGAAGTTAAGCTCGGGAATTTTGGGAATTTTGAAAAAAAAAAAAAAACTACACAAATTAAACGCTGAGCAATAAAAACATCATTCAAAACTCTATTTTAAAGATGTATAGAATGCAGCACACACTGCATGTTGAATTTCAACCCTCCACTGTGCATTCTTCCATCACATGCACAGATAACTCCCAGCATGCTTCACTCTACAGCAGGGCTATCGAGGCCTGCTGTAGAGTGCAGGACTAGTCAGGTAAGTTTCAATGATATTACTGGAGAAAATATATTAGCATGCTGATTGAGGATTGTTCATCTGTTCATCTAGACTATTTCCATTCGTTTATCCATCAATTGTTAAATATGAGTACAGACGATTCCAATTGTTTGGCTAACTATTTATATCTCTGGCATTGCATTAGTGTTTTTTTTACAATGTTTATATTTATGTCTGTATATGACAAGGTAAATACAGTGAGTATAAATTACCCACAACATTTCCAGTTTATTCCTGTTAATTCCCGTATATTCCCGTTAATTCCCGTATATTCCCGTTAATTCCCGTTAATTCCCATGGAAAGTTTCCAACTTTGAATATTCCCGGAATTTTGCAACCCTACACACAACTCCTCTTTTGTTTTTTGTTTTTCATCAAGTGCGTCCATGTAAAGGTCACTTTCCCCCTCGGACTCACAGACCTTCATCCGTCCCTCCGTCCCTCCACTCCAACTTTCTCTCTCTGTCTCTCTCTTTAAACTACGTCACTTAACTTGCTGCTCCCGTCTCCATCACTCCGCCCTTCGAGGTCGCTGCACAATAAAATTTAACTACGAGTCGTAATTAGCTGCTCGCAGATTAACTGTTGGGTCGTTTTTTTACGCGAGGACAGTTTTCCTCTTTTTCTAGACTTGGAAACTCGCTGTGCTGATGTTATCAAGGACACTCGGACCAGACAGGTGAATAAGGTTGAACACTACATTCAAAAATAGATATGTCCCTTTGTCTGTCCTACAGGGAGGACGATTTTATTCACATCACGATAACGTTCTGCTAATGAACTCTGATTAGTCAATAATTTAAATGGAAATTCAGATTTTGCTCAATAATTCATGACTGACGAAGACAGGACAGCTTGGTCGATGGCTCTTGACTGTGAGCAGAAGATGGACGATCTGACAGCGCCACAAAAGTGAAGCCAAAGCGCCCCTTAACCCCGCCTCCTCCATGTTAGTGGATGACACGTGGACCGAACTAAAAAGTCAAACCCCAAGTCAATGAGAGGAAGTGGGGACGTGTTGTTTATTCTTACGGGTGAAACCAAAATGTCAAAACGGTTTTCACTGCAATTGAATCTATTGTTTCTATCCCTTGTATTGAAAACCTGAAAAGAAACTGGATAAAAACTTAATCGCACCTAAATGTATTTTTTAGGGTACATTTTTAGGCTAAAGTTTCACAGGCCACAATTCAGTCTGGACGACCTCCTGAGCGCCTCCTACACAAAGAGTGCTTTGTGTGAGAGTCACATACAAATCTCACAAATGATAAAACCATAACAATGAGAGTGAAACACAAGCAGGACAAGTAACTGCTGTTCACTTTTGAGAGTTTGCAATATTTTGTGTTGCCTTTTGGTGAAAAGAACCTTCAAAACGCTGCGGCGCTTTTATTTGTCGTTTGTAGATTTGCATTTTACAGGAGAGCAAGAGAGAGAGAGAGAGAGAGAGAGAGAGAGAGAGAGAGAGAGAGAGAGAGAGAGAGAGAGAGAGAGGAGAAGTGGGACAGAGGCAAATCAGAGCGTAAAGCTGCAGAGATGGAAATAAACCTGACAGTCGTTCCTTCGTTCTGCACTCGTCTCTCCGTCCCCCCTCAACTGTGAATATGACACAGCTGAGTCACACAGCAGCATGTGTGTGTGTCTGTGTGTGTGTGTGTGTGTGTGTGTGTGTGTGTGTGTGTGTGTGTGTGTGAAGCTCCTCCAGGTGTGTGTTCACACGTGTGCATTACAACAGAAACACCTAATAGGATCAGTCACCTTCAATCTTCTGTCTTAACGACACACCAACGCACAAACGCACATCTCCTCTCTGAAGAGTGTGTGTGTGTGAGTGTGTGCGTGTGCGTGTGTGTGTGTGTGTGTGTGTGAGTCTAACACCCAGCAGCTTGTCCTTATTTCCTTCTATAGAGAACAGATTATATCAGTTCTCCTCTTTGTCGTCTCTGATGTGATTGAACAGACGACGCAGTGATTTGTGTGACACTTTTATTCAACTGTTTTTAAATTCTTCTGTTTCGGCATCAGCACATGATCACATGGTTCCAGATCCTCACGAGGTTTCACGTCTCTCCTCCTCTTGTTGGCAAATTAAGACAAATATTCATGAGGTGACAACAGAAATATATTTATGAGCTTTTTTAATCACAAACATTCATCACAAATCACACGTGTCGATACTGGACACGCCTCTAAAGGAAGATGCTGTAACAGGAAATCGTTAGAAATCAATCAAATGTTTTATCCATCACTTCAACTATAATGCTGCCAAAACAGTTTATGAAATTTCACTTTAATTAACGTTTTTCTTTTCATTAAAGGGACTCTTACCTTTGTTGCATTTGAGAATTACAGCACATTCAAATCATCCCGCCTTCCTCCAATGCCCCACCCCCTCGTTCCCATCCGCAGTGTTTTTTTGAAGAAACTTTATTTACAAGCAGTCTTCCAACCTACTGCCTCCGCGCACGCACGTGAGTTTTTGTTTACCAAAGCAATGGATTCGGATTTAGAAGCACCGGTAAGTTATATACATTTACATTCACATGCCTTGATGACGCGGGCCCGAATGCGCCACAAGAAGCAGACGGAAAACCTGCATGTCCATGCAGCAAACAGACAGGTCTGTCGGCCAATAAGGTCCTTCGGTCCGAAGAATTTTATTGGTTGAAGTTTTCACTAAATATTATGAGAGTGAAATAATTGTTTGTTTTTACTCCTGGTGGGTCTGTCTTGCATTTTAGAGTGTCATTACCTTATTAATACCAATTTAACCTTATCCAAAAAAAGTGTAAAAATGCAACAAAGGTAAGAGTCCCTTTAAAAGACTCTGAACGCGTTAGTTCCTATTTAGTTTTTATAGTCGTCATCATTATTGTTGTGGTTTGCATCTTGCACTGAACGTTGAGGAAAGTCAAAGTGAATTTGTCTGACACTCATCCTGTTAAAACCTTCCAGATGTTCAGGATCTTTCCCGTAAACCAACATTAAACTGTTAAAGTCTCTTTGAGCTTCTCTTTGAAAATGTGGTCAAACTTATAACCTGTGAGGCACGGAGCTCTGTTTGTCAGGTTCAATCAGTCGCTCGCACAATCGAACACGAGTTACTTTTACCAAACAAAACCGGTATCGACCAAACCCTTCCTCTCTTCATCCACAGCCCTTTGGAAGTTAAGGGAATCTGAAGTCATCGTGTGCAGCCTGGAGCAGGAGAGGAGAACCGGGAGTCGGGGGGCTGTGGCCTGGAGACACCGGAGGAAACACACCAGCCGCTGCAGGGACGGCAGCTGCTGGTGGAACTGGTCGGTTCCCAGCTCGGTGTCCTCTGGCGGCGGCTGCCTCCCACTGAGGAGCTGATCTGCCTGAGGTCACACACACGGCTCCTGTTCACCCTGGAAGCATCGTTCTCTGTGTGCCTTCACTTACACTCCCACTTAGAAGTTTGGCTTTTGCAAATATCCCACCAGCAATAACTTTTCATCTCTATTTACCTCCCTTTAAACAGTTTCTGTTTTCGACCCTTTCTGTTGATTTGCAGGATTACACAAAAGCTGGTGAACAGATTTACATGAAACTTGGTTGAAGGATGGAATAATGATCAAGAAAGAGCCCGTTAACTTTTGTAATGGCATGTATTTCCCGTCTGTTTGATAATGATTGAATGACGATGTAACCTTTATCATGCTGCATCCTGTACTATTTGAATGTGTATTGACCTGATTAACATAGCCACTTTAACCTGATTTTCTCTAGACACAGCCCTTTACTACTGAATGCATATTGGTCCGATTGCTTTAACTAGGCACCTTTGTATTCATGTGATCAAAGGATCTCAACCTTTTCCTGTTTAACACCCCCCCATCCAGTATGGGAGTGGTTAGCCAAATGTATAAAGACAGTGAGCTGTTTCCTATCTGGTGTGCATTACTACAACTAAACCCTGTGGTATGCACCATGCTCGAGCATTAAAGGTGACGATACTGTAAGAGTTTTTGAGACTCGTTTCTTCGTTGGTAGTGGGATTGTAGAAATTGCCACAACACTTTTCACCAATTTCCCAGAGAATAGTTCATAGATCTTGATGAAAAATATCAGGCACATTTAGAAGACTGATCTCTTTTAGTGTGTGTAATTCCATTGGATTTAAGGGGACTGTTGGGCCTTGGTTACTGAATGTCATTCTAGTTTTGGATTAGATTGTCCTGAACTGGGCTGGCAGCTGCAAACTACCCTTGTATAACAATCCTCCATCATTTTCTTCATATATACGTATATTTGAAGGGACATTTTTCCCATTATCTTGCAGCATCTGCAATATCTGCCTCTCTAAGTCTGTTGTTCCTCTTTATCTTTACAGCACCAGCAGCAACAACATTTACCACTTCTCTCACTTTCCGCCTCAGTCCTGTTCTGTGTATGTAGCTCTGTGAAAACCAGCAGCTTAACATGTGGTTTATTGTTGCAGTATTTTTCACACCCACACACACACACACACACAACCACACACACACACACACACACCCACTGAGACTCACAGCTTTTCTGGGGTTTCGCCTATTTCCGCCACTCCCTGTGCAACGTTCACAGCAAAGTGAAAATGATCTTTACCACAGTTTAAATCTCTTTAATATTATAGTATAAATATTTGCATCACTTTTTTTTAACCTGTTTCAAAGTAAAAGCCCTCTGCCTGTGACTCCTGTATGCTAATTGTACTTTGCACAATCCAGTCTCTAGTGTTTACTTACAACCTATTGCACAATCCCTCCCCTGGTGCTTAAAGTATTTATATATCTATATTTGCACAAATAAACCACAGCAGATTCACTGTACCTTTCAACCTGCTTTAGGGTTTCTGTTGTCTGAGTCCATTCAGTTTTATTGTGATGAAACTGCAGGAGCTGATGATGGAGGCAGTGTCCTGGCGTTTAGTTGAGTACATAAACCTTTACTCTTATTCCAGGAAATACAGAAGTCATGAGTGAAACCTCACATAGCAGACTCACCACTATGTGAACAACTCACACATGCAAGAAGCAGAAGTCACACACTGCACACGCACACCCAGTGTGGCCCGGGTGTTACCCTGAACCTAGTTCTAACCCTGACACCCTCACTTCACCAAAATATCCTCAGTCCATAAGGTCTGTGCTCTGTGCTCAAAATGCCTCTCAGAAAGATAAAAGTACGAGAACACACACACACACACACTCACACACACACACACACACACACACACTGCAGCTGTGGATCACGTGCATGTTCCTTACTTCAGTCTTCTCTGTTGGTTGTAGCTTCTTCTGAACCATAAGCACTGATGTGTTTGTGTAATTATCAGATTCTGTGGCCTCTGCTCTGCCTGTGAACACTTTCAGTGTCGAGCTGCTGAGTAGAGGAGCTCCACACTGTAAATAACAAGTTCCACTAAGATGCCACAGAATTTAGATTCTGTCGCAGCAGCAGTTCCCCACGGCTTTTTTAAGAAAAAATAATTAGAGGATATACGAGAGGCGCACACACACACACACACACACACAGAGTGACACACACACACACACACACACTCTACAAAGTCTTTGATGAAGCAGGGCGGCAATTATCTGCACTGAAAGACAGAAATACCCACATGCTGCTGAATCCTCCCCAGTTCCTCTTCTGTTCGGAAGAGGCCGGGTCACAGCTGTGCGACTTCAGGCTGATTCATCTCACAGGTTCCTTAGAATGTGTTCCATCACAAAGGAGCCAACGGGTGGATCCTTCTCCGGCCTACCTTTCCCAGGATGCATTGCGATAGAGAGCGGGTGTGGTTGCTCACTTTTGCCCATGTCTGTGTGTTTATGTCCAAAAGCAATGCCTCGAAGGATATTAAATAAACTTGGCAGGAATATTTCCTCGGAGCGTTTTCCCACATGATGATATTCTGGAGCTGATTAGTTAAATGTCAAAGGTCAACGATAATATGGTAGGAAAAAAACTGATTCATTCAGATTATGTTACGATTAAGTTGTGCTAAAACCGGAATTATTCCGATATATAAAGTTAGCAGTGCCTCATTCAGTTGCAGGTCATCCTGAACGTTGTCTTGGTTCCAGAGGTTGAACTCGAGGTTTAAGTTGTCCGAACATTGTCTGATGAAGGGACTGTGGCTACACAACACAGACACACTAACACCACAATGTGCTGTGGCAGGGAAACGGTTCTGCTTGTGTAGCCCTGCAGGATTTAGCAAAGTGAAATCCACGCCAGCGTGCCAACACTCGTTTCTCTTCCGTTCCCCCTCTTCCGTCCTCGCTCTCTCTCTTTCTCCGTCTTCCCTCCTGCGGTCGTGATTCCAAGAGAAACGAGTCTTGTGATGGAGATTAATAAAGTGATAATAAAAGCAGCGTCGACATCTCGTTTATCACTTTTCAGCTTCTCTCCTTCCGCTGCAGTAATCAAGCCAGTGAGTGGGTCTGTAATGGGGAAGAATACTTGATGACACACAGTCTTACTGGAAGTGCAGCAAGTCGAATCCAAACCCATTAGATAATGGAGCTAATATTGTGATGGAGCGGATATAATGAGCTGCTCAGCTCCGGCTCCTTCGCACAGTGAGGAATATAAAGAGATGATATCTTTCCTGGACGGAAGCATTCAGATTTCATCGGCTAGAGAGCGTCAACAATATTTAAAAACATCTGAATGTTGAGTTTTCCTCGACCAAACAGAGAGAAGTTGAATAAAATAAGAAAATGTGTTGAGCTGGATGCAGGACAGACACACAGGAGGATGTGTGTAGTGTCTCCTGCTCAGTACCATGGGATATATGCAGATCTCACCAGATAGAAACAACTGCTCTGGGTCTAACCAGCTGAGTAATAAATGATCTGCTCATTCTGCAACGAGCGCCGCTGCTCAGGGAAAATATTGCTGCTGTCAGACGCAGATTTAATATGTTCATCATGTGCAGACTCGTCTCTCCGGCTTTAACTTGGAGAACTCGTGCCACAAATGGTCAGTGGAGTTTTTTTAAATCAGTGCTGTGCCCCTCAAAAAATGATCTGTATCCATCAAGCTGTGAGATAAATGAAGTGTCAGGTTTAATAGAGAGAACTTCCCAGCTGGAGAGATTGTGCTGCTGTTGTGTTGATGCATCACGGTTGTCAGATGAAAAGCAGACACTTGTAGAAAGTGTTGCAGGTGGTATTCTCGAGTTTGATTTTCCATCAGTATCTGTTACTGTCAGGATCTGGCACTTTAGTGCATGTTTAAGTTTAATTGTAATGGTGTTTTCTGTTTAGTAAGTCTCTGTTGTGTGTGGGTTCTAGTTGTTTTCATGTTTGCACACCCTGTTTCTGTTTCCTGTTTTATTTTGTAGTCTGTGTTCCTTGTGTGTTTCCGTCTTCACTTCCTGTCTGTGATTGTCAGCTCTGCCCTCATGTGTTTCACCTGTGTTCAACTGCCCCTCCCTTCCCTGTGTATTTAAGCCTCTGTCTTCCCTTTGTCCTCTGTCGGATTGTCTGTTTTTCCTGCGGTGTTTGTTGGTCCTGTTTTTCCATTCCTGCGTTCCTGATCTCCTGAGCCTCGTGTAAGCTTCCTTTTGTTTTGTTTGTTACCTGTTAATGTTTTGTTTGTTTGTTTAAAGTACTTATTTAATTAAATTACCCTTTCATTTGAAATCTCTGCATCTGGGTCCATCTCTCCATCCAAACCGTGACAGTTACGTAGGCTGAAAAGAAAGACGGACGACGTATCTCCACTTCCTGTCGTAGAGAAATCTTGAAGCCAAGATTTTCAAGGGTGCTGCCATCTTGTGCTGGTGATGTCATTTAGAGTCAGAGGCTGCACAGTAGTGATCAGCACACATGCTCGACCAATCGCGAGTCAGTCTCAGCCGGCACTCGTGATGATTCACCCAGTTTTTATCCATCTAATCCCGGTAATAGTTCCAGAAATGATCCGTCTGTCTGTGGCTTGTTTATCTATCACACTTAACTGTACATGATGTAGGACTGTTTTACTTACCTCATCACACTCATTCAGTATTTATCTATGTTCTAACAAAGCAGTTTATTTTTTACAGCCATTATCCTGTCAACCTTTTACAGTCATATACAAATACTCTCACTTTATAATATTAAAATGTTGCATTGATTTGTATTTGTCCGTGGACATTGCACTGATGGCATCGTTGTCTTCTTGCTCTATTTGTCTGAGAATTTCCCTCCGGGGACAAATAAAGTAATTTTTGAATTGAATTGAACATGTGTATTATTAAGGGCTAAAGAACAGAATTGAATTTGAGATAGATAGATAGAACGCTGCCACCAGCCTCACCACAGGCCAAAGTAACTAACTCCAAACAGGCGGGTTCAGAACGATCACGCTTTTAATCACTAAAAAAAAAATAAGATAACAATCTTGATGAGGAACATAAATAGCATCATTTACAATTTGCCACTTCATGCATCAATTGGCTGAAGTGGAGTTGACTGTGTTTGCATGTTTGAGCTGATCCAAGGATTGATTGATTGATTGATTGAATATTTATTTAAGCCTCGGAAGACACATTGAGGGATAAGACCCTCATTTTCAATGGTGCCGAGGGTACAATAAAAAAGTTGATACATTAAAAGTTAATACATTGAATAAATAGGAATGAAATAAATATGCATATATATATATATATACACAGTAATACAAGGTATAAAACAATTCGTCAATAAAATACTATGGCAAAGTCAACTAGCAGATACAGTCAAGGAGACGAGCAGAAGAGGAGGAGAGAAGCAGTGGAAGATGGAGGTCGGTTCTGCAGCTGTCTGTGCAGTAAACAGAGTGAATAACTCAACTCCTCCTCTGCACACATCATGTGTTACTGTGCAACACATAAACATGTCTGTGTAACGACAGGTGTGACCCCGTGCTCCTCTGTTTCTGTCCGTGCACACACATTGTTACGTGCACGTGGATAATTCACATGCATTTCCTTCTGCCCCATTGACTTTGGCTTCATCCATAATTAAATCTCTATAAATCAGGCTGTCAGTGCGTAATGTGAGGGGCTGAATGACATTTTAATGATTGGGGGGGGCTATTCTGGGGTCAGGCCCGGCTAACAGGTACAAGCTTTCATCCCTCATCCACAGCAATTAATTATTCTTCATCTCTACCCTCCTCCTCCTCCTCCTCCTCTGCTTCTCTGTCTCTCATCTCTCGACACCTCTGCTGCTTGACAGAGTATTTTTAGACGCTTGCATGGAATTTAAATCCTTTGAGAACAAGAGGAGATGTGATTCTAACTGTATAAAGACAAACAGCAGGGAGGAAAACCCCGTCTCCAAAGGATATTTATCTACGACTAAAACAGGAAAATTAGCTATAACTCATTTTCCACTGGTTTTCCGTGGCAGCAATAAGCTCCTGGTAAAACATTACACAGTTGTGAGTGTTAATATTGAGCTGTTTAATTGGGTTTGTGTTTAATTTGACTGAAAACAGCTTGAAGCTTTTGGGGACAGTTCTCCTACGAATACAAAGACGCACTTACAACCGACTAAATAGATTTTGGAACAGAAACTCGTTGTGGAGATGACAGGGTGAGTTGGAGGTGCCATGACGCAGCCGAGCAGACGCTGAGTCCAGACTGAGCTGAGACAAAGACCCGGTGGACAGACAGACGCTGGTGGACAGACAGACGCTGGTGGACAGACAGACGCTGGTGGACAGACAGACGCCGGTGTCACAGCTCTCCGGCCTGACTCTCTTTTATTTTTAGGTTTGGGAGGAAGTTGCCAGCAGGATGTTGTGATTGGAAGCCGCCATGTTTCCAACGGCTTGTAGTTATGTCATTTCTCTGGACTCAGATCTGCTGCCATCGGGCTCTGACGACTGAGAGGCGAACGTACATTGAGATCTATTTGTTCCAACTCGTTAATATTGATAATTATAGCTTATAACGTACTTCCATTCTTCCGCATTCCCTCGTTTTACCTCATTCTAGTTGTTATGTGTTGTAATGAGTGGTCATGCTTACATTTCTGTCATGTTTAGTGTTTTTACCGGAGGTTTGTTGCTCAAGGGCATCTCAGTTTGCCACTAAAGAAAGCGCAGTGCCTCAGATCATCTTGTTCGTCTGGGAATCAAACTGCCAACCTTTCAGTCCCAGGCTCCTCTGACCTTCTGTAACCTCTGAACATGGTCGTCAACATGAAGTTCCCTTAATACTGATTTTCTTTGAAAGAATAAAAATCCGGCTGTCATCCAAACCATCAGCGCTTTGTAAACGTGCAGTTTACTGACATCAGGTCACATGGTTTCCTCTCTGCAGTCGTCACAGAGAGATGCTGGGTGGACCATGTGACCTGGAGTCCTGTTAAAAGAGTCATAATATTTAATTAGGTCCCATCCATCAGTCTGTCAGGAGAGGAGCCTTGTTCTAAACAGAGCTGCCTCATTTCACAGGAGAACCTCTCGGTCGACCTCCCAGAGGAAAGTCACAGGACTGAAAACATGACGTTTAGTTTTTCATTGTTCACTTTATTAACCTGACACGTCTAAATTACGACATTGTGCACAGGGGTAAACTATTTTCTGATGTAGTGACAAATACGTGCAAACAGCAGGAATGATTCAGAAAGAGTTCAACTCCTCAGAGACGTGTGAGCGTCAGCAGAGAAATCCAAATCACAAATGTTTTGAGCCGAGCCGAAAACCAGGATGTGGGGATGGAATAATATTAGATTAGATTAGATTTCTTTATTTATCCACACAATGGGGAAATTCACTTGTTACAGCAAAATAAGAGAAACAGAATTTAAATAACAGTGCCGAAGCACAATAAAAAAGATCAAAATATATACACTTACTAAACTACACATAATGAGAGTACAGAAACAAAAACAAAAACAACCTGCAAAACAGACACTGTGCAAAAGCAGGTACTGGGGAGAAAGTGGAATGATGTAAGTGTTATTGTAATGAAAACAAAAATATTATAAGTAATATTGCAACAGTAGTGACCATGATACAGAAAAAATAATTAAAAAGTAAGTGACCATAATATAAATAATACTACAAGATAGCATAAAGGAAAAATATAAATATTGCAATGTAACCATTATAAGTGACCATGATATAAATATAGATGTAAAGTGTTAAATATTATTGTGCATAGTAGTGATCTGAGTAAAAAATAAACACTTTTATAACTAAAGTCGAGGGAAACTTTAAAACAACGAATTTCCCACAAATAAAACCCATAAAATAGATATTGCAGCTCTGAAGTTATTGTTGTGTCCTGGAGCAAAAGAGATTGAAAACAGGCCAGAAGTGAGAAAGGGGGGGGGGGGAAATTCAGCCTGAAACTGAAATACTCCTGTGACTTACATCTGAAAGAGTCTCCCTCTCCTCTGAGTACGTCTTCTCTCCTGACACACCTGATCTCCAACACTGTCTTACATCTTACTGCTTACATTGAATTGTCCTGTTTGGAAGCTTTAGTGTTTTCCCTCAGTTGTTAAATCTAAGTAGCGTCTTTTGCTAAATTTATATTTGACCCATGACCCCTGTCACATGCTTCTTCTTCTCACTTATACCATTTTATAAAAAAATGTCCTTCAGTGAAACAATTCTAAACACCCTTGAAAGAATCATTCTGCCTAAAACAGTGACTTTATGTATTTTAATTATAAGTTATTTGATTTATTCGACTCAAAATGATGGAAAATATTAATGATAGGACATGACATGGAATATTGGAGTATTTGGCCTTTGTACTGTATTAGTTTATAGATGCAACTCAACTCAACTCAACACTGACCTCCTGTGGCTAGAGACGAGAATACATCTGCAAGATTTTCAACAGTAAATAAGTTTTAAAAAAAATATACATATTTTGAAATAGTAAATTCATAAAAACAAATTTTCTTATTTGAAATTAGTTTTGTGAAATTTCCATTTTGCTACTTTGTGAAAAATATATTTTCCTTTTCTCATTTATTATGAGTATATAACTGACTTATAATATAATAGTCTGTCACTGCCCTTTGTTGGACATCACACTGTGTCATCATCAGGTTTCAGTTATGTTTACAGTTCTCCCTCTTCTCTTTTGGTTTAATATATAATCTTCACCCTATTTCCACCAGGTCCTCAGGTCATAAAGATTTGACCTCAGCGCCCTCGGTTCACTGCTCTCGTCCGGCCGCCCACACGTCGAGCAGCAATCAGCTCCGAGCAGGAAACCACCACAGACGACATGTTGACTCGCCACAGTCGTAAAGATCGTATCCGGCCGTCTCCTGGTACAATTTATACTCTCGTGTTCTCAGGTCTCACTGTAGAACCGGGTCAGTGTTACCAGATAAACACTGATGGTTTATTTATTCATGCAGAGGATGGTTATTTATGATCGTACGAACTTTGGTGCAGATCGGTTAACAAACTGGATGTGTTATATACCTATTTATATAACAACAGTGTTGAATTTACGTTGTGATATACAGGATAAGTTTAGTTATTATACAAGAGGCTAAATAAATAGACTCTTAAGCTGTTAAAACATATATAAACCAAGCTCTACATGATGGTTGAATGTTTTAAGTGTTAAATTAACTTTAGCTAAGTGTAACATTCTTTAGTTTCTTTCTTCACAAAACCACAATTTACTTAATCCTCAATCACCAACACTGAAAGATTAAAATTGGTTCTACAGAAGACGTTTTAAAGTGACTCAAGGAGAATTTATTAGTGTACGAGCAACAAATTCAGACACTTTTCAACAAAACACTTTATTTGTTTTTAAGCTGAGGTCAAAACTCGAGGAAAAATCTAAAAAATGTGACACAAAACATTTGAAAGTTCAAGTTTTTAAAAGTAAAATCTGTTTATTCACGAGTACATTTTCATTTTTTTCACTTTAAATCTCATCACCTGTGAAAATATCCTGATCAGGTGATGGTGAAGATATTTATATTTGAACAATTTGGTGGAAAAGATCGAACAAGTGAACCGGTGACGACATCTTTTATCTTCCTGCTGTCTGACGCCATCTAGTGGTCAGTCTCCTCCATGCTGGACCCTGCAGGATGTGACGATGAAGCAGAGAGAGAAGAGGTGAAGAAGATGGAGGCAGATATTATCCTTATCATTACAGTCGTAGTTTTATCACATTGTTGGTGTTTCTACTGATTCTGTTTTAAAACATGACAGCTGCAGAACGTGTGTGTACAGAGTCTACATGTAAAGTTTCTCATATCTCAACATGTATATTGATAACTGTGGGTTTCTTTATGTGGAAAGTGACACTATATAACAATTACTTATTTGAAACACTTCAAAGCAACACTGTGGAACTATGACTGAGTGTAACAGCGCCCCCTGGTGCCACACATGGGGATAATCTCTGTTGACCTTCGTGTCTGAGCTTGTCAGCCGGAGCTCTCACTGTATTACCCATGATCCTCTGCTTCCTGAACCAGAAGAGCTAGTATAGCAAGTCTAGCAAATGCACCAGTGGAATTCTTCATATTTTAACAGTTTCCTGCTGAATATTAGAGATAAACTCTGGTTTTTAAAAAACTTCAGAGTCTTTTTAACTGATCCACAGTTCAGATTCACTCTCCACCTGCAGCTGATTGTGACAGTTGAAGTTCAGGGAGAGAAGGAGGAAACTTCCTGGTCACACCCAAACATCAAACTGGTTTTAATGGAGCTGCTGTCTCAAGGTGAACGAGTTGCACAGTGTTGCTTTTAGAGGGAATCGAACCCGCGGGCCGGGGGGGCCACATGTAGCAGGGGTCTCTTCCACCACAGAGCCCGGCTGCAGCTGAGGATGGAATGGGTAAAGCCACTGCTGTGCTCTGCCTCTGGTCTGCACTCACACCCAGTATGAAGCACTGGGCTGAGCTGAGACAGGAGGCGCTCACACACACACACACACACACACACACACACACACACACACTAACGCACACACACACACACAGACACACACACACACACACACGGAAGAAGACGTGTACAGAACCACATGCTGACGTGGCCGGGTGAGAGATACACTTCAAACCATTCATTGTATAAAAACAGCTTCTATTAGTGAAGCCAAAGTGTCTTGATCGCCACCTGGTGGTGATAGGTCATATATGCCTCCTCCTCCATGTTAGTGGATGAGACATTTACCAAAGTAAAAACATCAAAGTACACGATAAAGAATTGTCTCTCAAGATCACACAACCTGGACATAACAGGGACACACTATGGACACAACAAAGACACACTATGGACATGACCTAGACACAACAAGGACACACTATGGACATGACCTAGACACAACATGGAGTCAACGTGAACACAACACGGACACACAAAACCTGATGAACCTGATATCGTGTCTATCCATGCGAAGTGAAGTTAAATAAAAAAACAGACATTTTTGTGGTGAAATGAAAACTCACCGCTGCTCAGTTTGTTCCGCTGCGTCGAGTGAGGACGTGGAGGAAAGAATTGGAACAGGGGAGGAGGAGGAGGAGGAAGAGGAGGAGGAGGAGCAGGAGGAGGAGCAGGAGGAGAAGGAGAGAGGAGGTGAGTGGTACGGGATCACACTGCGGGTTGCCAGGTTTGCTCTTATCCTGCACTACCACACATGAGCCTGTGCAGGGTGGAATACATTTTATTTTGAATTATATCATCACATGACTGTAGCAAGTAAAATTACTCATAATAATAATAAAATAATGAAAACAGTGTTTATAAAGTGCTTTTACAGCAAAGCAAGAAAAGTAAATATAAGAAATAACAATGAGGTTCAAGTTCAAGTTAAATTAATTGATATATAAAGCAGCTGTGATGTATGCAACTTAATAACACCGTAATATGACAATAAAAATACATGAACGAGTGAAATAAAAGGTGAAAAGAAACAATTAGAACACGACATCGCATGAAAGCAAGTTGTTAAATACAGATTTTTAAGAAGAATGATTTAAAAGAAGTTAAAGAAGTGCTCATAAATGATTAAAAGTCAAATTAATAAAGTAGATGTCACATTATAGTGTGTCTGTGTGCGTGTGAACCATGGGTGGAATACATTTTATTTTCCTTAATATCATCACTTCACAGTAGCAAGTTAAAGTACTCATAATAATAATATTAATAAATAATAAGAAAAGTGTTTACAGTTTTTATTGTTGCTTTGACAGCAAAGAAAGAAAAGTAAATATGAGAAATAACAATGAGGCCAGACAACCAGGTTCATGATCAAGTTAAATTAATAAATATAAAGCAGCTGTGTCACATGAATCATAATAACACAGTAATATCACAATAAAAATACATGAACAAGTGAAATAAAAGGTGAAAATAAACAATTAAAACACGATATCGCATAAAAGCAAGTTTATAAATACGTATTTTTAAGAAGAACGATTTAAAAGAAGTTAAATAAATACTAATAAATGATTAAAAGGAAAATTAATAAAATAAATGTGACATTATAGTGTGTCTGTGTGCGTGTGAACACAGAAGTAAACACACACTATCTACATACACTAATTTGCACTTGTGTGTTTCCCCTGCGGTGAAAGCGCGTGACGTCACCGGACCTGGCAACCCGTGCAGACTCAGACAACATGGCGGACGAGGTGGAGCAGGTTCGTGCAGCCGCGGCTCGTTTCACGTCTTTCACTCCGACCCCTTGTCTAAACGCGAGTGTGTAGCCGGGGTGCGAGGACGTGTCGTTGTGTGTTGTTGCCGTTGTGTGTCTGTTGTGTCGGGTTGTGTGTCGTTGAAACGCAAACAGCCCGCAGAGGCCTAGCACACACAGGCTAGCCTAGTTAGCATGGTTAGCATGTGATGCTAAGGTTTGAATGAAACAACGTGTTCAGCTGAAACTCAACGAGAGAGAAGTTAAAGGTGTAAAGAGACTCAAACACGTCAGTGGTGGTTAGCTGTCTGCTGCTGTGGTTAACTAGTGACGAGTTCACTAACTAGTCTGACTAGTTATTAAACACACACATGTTTAAATATGAGAAAAAACGCAATATAACAGTAGTTCTGTCAAAGTTAGTTATTATAAATTGAGCTTTAGGTTAAATATAAGCTTAAGGATGGAGAGATAAGTACAGATAGATCATTGGTCTATAGACAGATCAATACTCTGTGTATGTATAATATATATATATGTAAATGCATTTATATACACACACACAGATAGATTATTTGTCTATACACATATCAATACTGTGTGTGTGTATATATACATTTGCATGTAGGTATGTACACATAGAGTATCTGTGTGTTTTGATAGATAGATCATTTGTCTTTTGTCTGTATAGATAAACACATTCATTCATCCGGAGGGAAGGTGTTTTACATTTAATAAAAACATTACCCAAAAACTGATTTTAATTGTAATTAAGAAAGATATTTAATAGAAAACTGTGCCATTTGTGTATCAATAATATATTTTGTTTCCACATGGGCCAGGAAAATAAATAAAACTCTTAAAAGTGTATTTAAGGATTCACTATTTTAAGGAAAGAGAGGGAGTACATCAGTTTTGGTTTGTATATTTTTTATGGACCGTTAATCATGAAGTGAATACTTGTTTGCAGCTTGTATCAGAACCTGAATAATGTTTATTACGGAGTAGGAGCAGGAACTATACGTACAAGAGGAACAAGTTAATACATATGTACATGTTGTGTGTACTTTCTTTCTGTAGTCTCTTGAATCTTTATCTGTCATTGGTGTAAAACTAATTATCCTTTGATTTGTTGCAGCAACCGACGACCAACACGGTGGAGGAGCCGCTGGATCTGATCCGCCTGAGTCTGGATGAGCGGATCTACGTGAAGATGAGGAACGACCGGGAGCTGCGTGGCCGACTGCACGTGAGCAACACTCACACATCTACATCTGATCACAAGTGGGAACTTACCCAAGATGCATTGAGGACTAGGGTTGCAAAATTCCGGGAATTTTCAAAGTTGGAAACTTTCCATGGGAATTAACGGGAATATACGGGAATTAACGGGAATAAACGGGAATAAACTGGAAATGTTGTGGGTAATTTATACTAACTGTATTTACCTTGTCATATACAGACATAAATATAAACATTTTGTTGTGTCATAGGCTGATTTGAGTCCTGAGGAAACTTTGGGCACTTGACTATATGCTTCTGCATCGTTGTGTCATTCTTAACATAGGTCTTTGCACAGTATTTGCAAATGTACACAGCCTTTCCTTCTACATTGGATGGGGTGAAATGTCTCCACACATGAGAGAGTGCATGTGGCATTGTTCTGTAGAATAAGATGAGAAAAAAGTTTGTAAAAAAACACTAATGCAATGCCAGAGATATAAATAGTTAGCCAAACAATTGGAATAGTCTGTAAAAATATTTTACAATTGATGGATAAGTGAATGGAAATAGTCTAGATGAACAGATGAACAATCCTCAATCAGCATGATAATATATTTCACCAGTAATATCATGGAAACTTACCTGACTAGTCCTTCACACTACAGCAGGCCTCAATAGCCCTGATGTAGAGTGAAGGATGCTGGGAGTTATCTGTGCATGTGATGGAAGAATGCACAGTGGAGGGTTGAAACTCAACGTTCCATACATCTTTAAAATAGAGTTTTGAATGATGTTTTTATTGCTCAGCGTTTAATTTGCATAGTTTTTTTTTTTTTCAAAATTCCCCAAATTCCCGTGCTTAATATTCCCGTGGAAAGTTTCCGGAAATTTACCGGAAACTTTCCACCCCTTTGCAACCCTATTGAGGACACACTAGTGATCGGGAGTTGGTCTGAGACACTTGTGTCTATATTCTTTTGGCTGTGTGAGCACAAATGTGTCCTGAGCCTCAGATAAAGGATCATCTAGTCATCTGTTATCCTCTGATCTTTACTTTACACTTCTCATTGTTACATACATTGATTTATTTGTGGCCACAATATCAACACAAACAACCACATATTGATTTATTTTTCCCCCAAATGAGTAAAATCTTGAGGTTACATTCGTATTTGTCAGTGGTGTATAAAGTACTTGAAAGCCATACTTGGGTAAAAGTACAGATATCTTACCTGAAAGTGACTTCGGTAAAAGTGAAAGTCACCCGTCAGAAAATGACTTGAGTAAAAGTCTTAAAGTAGCTCATATTAAAAGTACTTAAGTATCAAAAGTATCCGGTGTTGAAATGTACTTATGTATCAAAAGTACAAGTACAAGTACCAAAATTAAAAATGCAAAGTGCTTTTTATAGTAGTCCTATACAGACACAAAACAACCCAAAATGTTTCTCCTCAAGATTTATCTCAACTGACTGAAAAATTATAACAACAACAGGAATATAATGTATGTAATGTATAATTTTACAAATTTTGAACCCTAGAAAAGAGAGAGAGAGAGAGAGTAAAGTACAGATATGTGAAAAATCTACTTAAGTACAGTAACAAAGTATTTCTACTTCGTTACTTCCCACCACTGGTATTTGTTTGCATATGGATCAGGAAAACAAGATCTGATCAGAAGGAGACACATCCAAGCCTCATTCTAATGCCAGGTGTGACATAGAACTGTCCAGATGTGATCAAACCTCTCAGGACAGATGTTGATAACACAACTGAACAGAGCCAGTGTTGTAGGTTGTGTGTCAGCAGGGCCTCCAGACATCTCCCCTAAAGAAGTGGTTTTGTTGCTTCTGGTGAATTCCTGGTGACTTCCTGCAGATCCTGTCTTGCAAACATTTGTGCGTGTTGTCCCGTCTCATATTCCTGGTTGTGTGTTTGTTTTCCAGGCCTACGATCAGCATCTGAACATGATCCTCGGTGATGTGGAGGAGACGGTGACGACGGTGGAGATCGACGAGGAGACGTACGAAGAACTTTACAAGGTACGACACAGACCAGCTCACCTGAGTGATGCTGACTTCCTGTTCACGAGCAGCATCTTAAATCCAGACTCTAGTTTTAGAACCTGAACAGTCTTTCTAAAGGGTTTTGGTCTTTTATAATAAAGCAGTAGATAGAAATGTAAATGTAAGCATTAATAAATGTTTTTGTTTCCTTTTCAGTCGACCAAGAGGAACATCCCCATGCTGTTTGTGAGAGGAGACGGCGTGGTGCTCGTAGCTCCGCCTCTCAGGGTGGGCTAACCTCCAGCGTTTCCTGGTGTGACAGCTGAGGAGTTTCTCACCCTGGGAGGGGGGGGGGGGGGGGGGCTGAACCCGGGCGAAGGTTCAAACATCGTCTGCGGTTCCGACCGTCGACTTCACAAACCTCTAATTCTACGTTCAACGCTCGAGGGTCAGAAGCTTTGCAGGTTTTGAAACTTCCCTGTGTGAAGCTGCAAAGATAAAAACACACAAACAGAGAAAGAGGATTTTTGATTTGGACTTAAATGAGCTTCTTTCTTTTTTCTTTTATGTGGGTGTTTTGTTATCAAATCAAATTCGGGGACGTGGTGATTTCAGGCCACCTTTTCTCAGGACATTTCATTTGGTTTCTGAATCGCCTCAGATTTGTTTTTTTAAACCAGAACAATTGAATATTATTTTGAATAATTTCCAGAGGAATTAGTCGCCTCCTTAATTCCTGTGGCTTTAAGTAAAAGATAGAAAAGTCTCATCCTGCCCTCAAATAGCTGAACGGCTCCATTAAAGACGGAGTTAACTTGTAGCCTGATTTAAGTTCAAGTAAAAAATAAAAATAGTGCAAACGAGTTTGATCATTTTGAAATTAATCCTCCGGTGAAACTTCTGTGTCTCAAAACTAAAGTCCTGCAGTTTCTCTAAAGCCCTGAACTGTGAATGAGGAGAAGTTGTTTGAGTTTCTTTTGGATGATTTTACGTTGAATCTTTTTATACATATTTTTGTAGCGTTGTGTTGGATGTGGCATCGTGGCTCGGATGTGTCAACTTTTGTTTTCGTTTTGGTTTTTGGTAAACTTGAATAAAAAAGATGATTACAAAAAGAAAGTCTCTGTTTGAAAATGTACACAAATTTCACCTGTAGCCAGATTGTTCTTTAAAATGTATTGAAGTTCATGTAAATCTTTTTCAAATTTTATACATTAAATTAAAGCAGTCAGACTACATTTGATTACAAAATAGAATTAAAACACCTTAAATTTTAAAAGTAAAGCACTTAGTACAGAAACGTCTAAATATAAATTGGTTCAACTGTAGTTTCTCGAATTTCGGGTTGTTGCTGCATTATCCCGAATTATGACCCTAAAACCTTTCTAGTTTTAATTTATAGTATAAATATATACATATATATTTTTAAGTGACATTAAATTAACTGACAATCCAACTAAAATAGACTTCAGACTTTGCTTTCTATGTAATAATCTCAATTGTAACTAGGACATTTTTTCATCTAGAATTAATAATAAGTTTCCAGCTACAATTATACAATTTACTTACCTTAAAAATCTACATTTAAGTGAAATACTTAAACAAATGTTGAGAAGATATTAACTAAACACTTGTGCTGTTATGTTTGTACCGCTAGGTGGCAGTGTAGCTCTGATAAAGCAGCTGTGGTTAAACAGAAGCAACATCAGGACTGAGGCTGAATACAATACTACACACTACATGCACACACTGTCAAATTTGTTTTTATTATATTCTATTATCTACCACACCTGCTCACTATAGCTGCATAGAAACATTTCCCAGTGGTTTTAAAAGGCTTTAACAGCTCAAACTCTTCAGGAACATTCCGGCTCTTTACCGCTACAGAACAGGAAGTGATTCATGCCCAGCCTCACGACTTCCTGTTCTTTTATTTGACTCACTTACAAACCTGGAGGAGTTTCCTTACTGGGAACATGAGGCCGCACCTACTGTCCCAGCGCGTCACCATCATTCCCAGTGACACTGTACAGAACTCCCTCCGAGGGACTGGGACCGAAACATCAACAGGACGGCACCTTAATGCAGTTTAATGAGGAGCTCAGCATCTTGTTGCCTCTAAATATTCATATAAATGAGGCCGGATGTTATTCAATGAGTCTCGGACATTCAGAGAAGTGAGCTTACGTAACATTTGAGCTGGAAGACGACTGCCGGTGATATCCAGTCATCACACCGAGGCTCCTCCTCTCCACCATTATTATGATTTCTGTGCAACACATCACAACTGAAGGGTGATTTCTCTCATGCATCATTCCAGTCAGTGTCGTGTCACCAGTGTCTAAAGGCTCTTATATACTTCTACGTAATCCGTTTCTCGGAGAGGGCTCTACGGGGGGCGAAGAGTCTTTTTGATATTGACTTCTCCGACCACTGTACGTCGGAAAAAATTCACCGCCAAACCCATAGGTGGCGCAACGGAAGACGAGCTCAGAGAAGCCTACCCCAATTATCGGAAGAAGAAGTCCACGTGTCTCTGTTGACATGTTAGCTTGCGTCCCACACACTGAACCATGGCAACTAACAGATCTAAATAAAGTGACACCCAGCGGGTCAAGATGCTGATGTAATCGTTTCTTAGCGCAGCGGTTCCCCGGTCTTGTTTCCGAACTGTGTTGCTGATTCCACAGCTTGAATCTGCTTGAGGCTACATGTAGCTAGAAGCTACACGGAGCTAGCTCCCCCCAGCTTCCACACACAGTCAGCAGGGACTCCCGACACTAACTACTATCCAGTGTTTGCTTCTAACCTGGCGGTATTATAGAAACAGTGTCATGATAGAAGTGGAATTAAAGTCGTGACGGCGGGTTCTTGCACTGTTACCACCGCAGTTAGCATGGTTGCTAGCCCGCTAGCCTAGCCTGCTAGCGCCGTTTTGAAAGCTCGTTCTAACCGTATGTGACCGTGCACACATGCCCTCAGTGCTCTAACGAGCCACCGTCAGCCGGACAACTCCGCTGGCTTAACACACACGTCACATTAATCGTAGAATCATAGTTGTGTTCGTGTTTATTGTGAATCAGGAAGTTACAGGTCCGGAAATGACGTCGAACAGAAATGACGTCGTACGGAAATGACGTCATACGGAAATGATGTCGTTCGTGGCCCAATCACAGCCAAGAGCTGTCCGCGGGCTCTCCGACACAACACGGAGAGTAAGAAAAATCAGAGGTGTACGAAAAGCTGTCCGAAGCACTCGGAGAGGGCGTTTCACGACGGATAGGGCGGTCTTATCTATCCGTTTTACAAAATACGCTCAAGCATAAATTGGCCTTAAGGCTCCTTGATTCCTTACCCATGACCGCCCTGTCTTTCTATGTTAAGTAACTATGACTGAAAATATTGTTTCAAGACTTGGATAAGATCACATATCTCCCCCGAGGCTGATTTCCACAGGTTTGTTTTTGGCCCATGTCCCGTCCTTACACCAAGTTCCCTGGAAATCCATCTATCCATCCAAATCCGTCAAAAAATACCTTACTGCACACGACACCATTATAAAAGACATGTTGACGCACCACTGTACAGAAAGCACCAGGTCACACCATGAAGATATACATTCGATCAAACCTTCTCGGACACTAGAAATGATATTTGCGTGTGATGTCATCTCAGTATCACGTCAGTGGTCGGAGCCGATGGGTCTGGGAAACGGACTCGTGTCTTTGGCTGCACAACGAGGAAGCAAACCAGTCAGACTGAACCTTTCCCCTGGAGCGTCAGTGGAACTGATGACAGGTTGAAGGCGTCAGGAAAGAGATTCTCTGGTCGGTTGAACTCTTTGGGCAAAACTCCGAACGCTGTCAGATGACTCATATGAAAACAGAGAGCTGCTTCGTGTTTGGTTGCTAACCCGACCTCGTGCATAGTTCATGACCCGGAGGGCGAGAGACGAAGTTGGAACTGGATTTTACTGTGTTAAGCATTAAAGTTGTTATTTAGTGTTAAATTGCTGTAGTTGGGTGAGGTTTTATTTATCAAAAGTATCGTAAAAAACCCAAATGATACCCGACAATACTGAGTAGAGACCTGAAGAGAGCAGTTGGTTTATCAGAGCTTCTCTCTTGTGCTGTTTCATATCACCTGTTTGCAATGTTCACCACATTCCAGCAGTCGTACGGGTGTTGGCCGACGGGACTGAGCTCGAACGTCACGTCCTCCGATTATCAGCAGCGGTTACCAAAGAAATGCTTAATGACTTCGTGCTTCGCATGCCTTTACACTTGTGTCAGAAATATTTCCTATTCACTCGAGCTCTGATGCGATGAGGCCACATCGCTCAGGATTCACACGCGGGCTAAAAATGTCTCTGATGTAGCTGAAGGTATTTAAATCTGCCCCTGGTGCTTTTCCCTCAGCCGCCAACACCAGTATCAACGCCAGCAGCCAAGATTAGCCCCAGACCAACACCCGAACCACCACAAACACCAAGACCAAGACCAAAACCACCACAAACACCAAGACCAAGACCATAACCAACACAAACATCAAGACCAAGACCATAACCAACACAAACATCAAGACTAAAACCAGGACAAACACCAAGACCAGCATCAAGACCAGCTTGAAAACCAGTATCTACGTCAGCAAAACCAACACAAACACCCAGACCAACACCCGAACCACCACAAACACCAAGACCAAGACCATAACCAACACAAACATCAAGACTAAAACCAGGACAAACACCAAGACCAGCATCAAGACCAGCTTCAAAACCAGTATCTACGTCAGCAAAACCAACACAAACACCCAGACCAACACCCGAACCACCACAAACACCAAGACCAAGACCATAACCAACACAAACATCAAGACTAAAACCGGGACAAACACCAAGACCAGCATCGAGACCAGCTTCAAAACCAGGATCTACGTCAGCAAAACCAACACAAACATCCGCACCAAGACAAAGCCCCACTGGCCATTGTTGTCTCTCCTTGTGGGCCTCCCTTCATGTGCAGTGAAGTGTGCTCTCATGGGATAGATTGTGAGTTTTGTCTCCCACACAGTTGACTTACAATTTGGGGCCTACGCACGTGATGCTGTGTTGTCATCCGGATTCCACGGAGTTCTAAAGAAGGAACTCGGAAGGTTCCACCGAGGGTCGAACTCGGATCACTGGATTCAAAGTCCAGAGTGCTCACCATTACACCATGGAACCTGTGTGCAGGAACCTCATGAAATCAGTCACACCCTTCTTATCTAATGCTCAGAAGTTAGATTAGATTCTCTGTTCTCAGTAGTTTTTCTCTGCTGTCTAAGAGCTGCAGCCATCATTGTGTTGACAACACAAGAGTGTACAACACAACCTGTGAGCAGTGTCACTTCTGACTGGATCGCACCGTCCTTTGTGTTGGTGGACGATCTGGTCGTTGACGAGAAGAACTGGAAACAGTCCCACGTGGTGAAGCTTTGTGCACAGGAATAACTGCACACACAAGCACAGACCCACACAAGCACAGACACGCACAAAGACACAGAGTCACTAAGCCACAGAGACAGGCATGTGAACCATATACCCAAAATAAACCAAATCAGTTGGAGTAACGTGTCCTTGAATGAGTATAATAAACACACACACACACACACACACACACACACACACACACACACACACACGCACACACACACACACACACACACACGCTGCTCCTGTCAAGGAGGCGTCAGGAATATCACTGACCTCCTACCGTCTACTGTCTATTTCTGTGTTTAACACTGAGCGCTAAGACAAACTTAGTGTTTGTGTGTTTAACTTGTGACTCGACTGTGATCAGCGTCTGTGGCGTCGGCTGCTGCTGCTGCTGCTCAGCTCGGGCTGAAGTTCTGAACCGTGCGTTGGAAACTCATGACTCGTTCTCTGTATCGTGAGACTACATCAACATTTACACAATCAAAACAAACAATCAATAATATTTCCTCATCCGATGCGTGTGCAGTGCGTGCGTGTGTGTTGGATATGTTACAACTTGGCAGAACATCATCTCAACACCAAATCTCTACTCTCTGTTCTGCGTCTGGAGAAATTTGGAGTCAGACTCAATATGAGCCTGATTTACTAAAGTGTCACACATTTAAACTTCATCCCCACTTTGTCTGGTCACTTTCCCTCGAAGCCCTCCAGCCATTTCCACAAGTGTGATTTTAGATTATTAATGCTTCTAGTCTGTGTTTTTAGTACATTCAACCTCCTTTGTATTGGATTCTTATATTCTGACTGTGTCTCAAAGTCTAAAATCTAAATCTAGTTTGAAGCACTTACATCTCTTGCATTAGTAAATAAACACACTGGGTGTGTCTGTGTGTGTCTGCTGTGGAGCTGCTACGTCAGGTTTCTTGTGTATAACTGTTGTTATAGTAACAACAAAACAACAAGTTAAAACAAATCCTAGAGTGCCTTCACTTTGGAACAGCTATAACCAATTACACCATGGAACTGCTTTATTTGAAATTCACAAAATAAACAACAGTTCACCACCTTCCTGTATTCGTCCTCTCAAGTCGAACTGTAGCTTTAAACTGAATGTGAGTTCAGATTCAGAAGGTTGTCCTCCCTCAGATGTTGGACAGTGTGATCCAACAGCACCAGTGTTTGTATGGGTTAGGGTTAGGGTTAGCACGGGAAGCAACTTCCACATTGACAATCAAATTTGTCTGGGATGCAAAGTGAATCATTTAAATTGTCCTGCAGAAACAAATCAGTGTCCTGTGTCATTTGTCTGCAGCGACCGACCAATCGGTGACATGAGGAAGTGCAGGTCGGCCAGAAATCACCAAGAGGCCACAACACTGCACTGTGTGTGTGTGTGAGTGTGTGTTGATGTGAATTAGATATGACACTTTGTCCTGAAGTTTAGATTAAACTAATTGTGATGTGATGTTTGTTCGAGAAACACGTTGTTATATAATCTAGAGTCTCTCGCCACAAATACTCAAGTTAACCACCGAGCAAAACTATGTCCGAACCTAACCACAAGCAGACTTCCTCTTATAACAACTACAAGAAAACACGGTGTTCCAGTGGTCCCGTTTCCTTGCCAACAGGAGACGGAAGGAATGAGGAACATTTTATTCAGCGTTCTGATCACATGAAGAGTAAAGTCTTTATATAAATCAAGTTTCTAAGTTATGTAATCTGATGTTTTCGGACCATATTGAACAAGTTCTTCACCGGGTCACGCCCAACCTCTTCACCAGGTTTAGTTTTTGAAGTAATCCTCAAACCAACAAGGTGCAGATGAACATGCTTCGTGGAGGTAAATCTGAATCCACAGTTATTAAAGGGACTCTCACCTTTGTTGCATTTGAGAATTACAGCACATTCAAATCATCCCGCCTTCCTCCAATGCCCCACCCCCTCGTTCCCATCCGCGGTGTTTTATTTAAGAAACCTTATTTACACAAGCAGACTTACAACCATCCCGGTGTTTTTATTTTTTTGAAGAAACTTTATTTACAAGCAGACTTACAACCTACTGCCTCCGCGCACGCACGTGAGTTTTTGTTTACCAAAGCAATGGATTCGGATTCAGAAGCACCGGTAAGTTATATACATTTACATTCACATATATATGATATACGTATATATATATATATATATATATACGCCTTGATGACGCGGGCCCGAATGCGCCACAAGAAGCAGACGGAAAACCTGCATGTCCATGCAGCAAACAGACAGGTCTGTCGGCCAATAAGGTCCTTCGGTCCGAAGAATTTTATTGGTTGAAGTTTTCACTAAATATTATGAGAGTGAAATAATTGTTTGTTTTTACTCCTGGTGGGTCTGTCTTGCATTTTAGAGTGTCATTACCTTATTAATACCAATTTAACCTTATCCACAAAAAGTGTAAAAATGCAACAAAGGTAAGAGTCCCTTTAAACTACTGCACATGATTGTGAAAAAGCCTCTGTGAGATGTTCAGTCTGTAAACACGTGTTTTCAGGGCTTCACTTGGTGCAGCTCTGCCCGTTTGCATAGTAAGAAAACTTTTGCCGTAAACTGTTTACGTGTAACAAACATGTTCATTTAGATCACATGATTCCATATGTGCTGCTCACAGCTGGAGACGATAAATATACAGGTACATCACATTGTAATGTCCGCTTCGTCTTGTTTGAGTGAACGTGGCTGAACGTGATATTTCACATGTGCTTCTGGAACGTGACTTCATGCGGTCGCGTGAATCCGTTGATTTTGATTTAATCAGTGAAATGTCCTCTGATTCAGCTGAGCAGCAGCAGTGACTCATGGGAAACCAAATGTGTGTGTGTGTGTGTGTGTGTGTGTGTGTAATTGTGCACAGTGCAATTAACAACACATGTTGTGGGAACAGTGGGTTCTCTCTATAATTTTTAAGGTCTCGATCTTCTATGCAAAGTGCCCTGATTAGGAGTCAGCTAAATGACATGTAATGAAAATGCACAGTAAAGAGATTCTGTTTTCACCAGTCAGAAGCAAAAGGAACATTTTCATACAATTTAAAAATGATTTTAGACATTTGTGTTTGACAATAGCAGAAGAGCTTGATTTATAGGTTTGGACCTTCAATGAAGACTTGTCCCTGGATTCACCCTGAAATCTGATTGGTTGATTCAAAGGTTTTATCAAGAGCAGAGTAAAAGTTTAACAAGATGTTTTCAGACATGAACACAGCACACAACGTCCATCACTGCACTAGGACCAATCAATGAGGGCATTTCACATTGTTTATATATAAAATATATGTTACAGAATAAACACACAACACAATAACACAACAATTACACAGCATCTGAGATGTTTAATTGAAAATGATGAACAACTGGAATTTTGTAAAAACCTATTTACACAGTTTCTCCTGTTTTTCAACCGACACGTTTAACTATGATCCATTTTACATTTAAAGGTACACACGTTTTGAGATATACCATAATTTGCTTCTTCCCGACAGACAAAAAACCACCAGAACCAGGTTTAATGGATGAGAAACATCATCTTTCAGAACAAGACACACGGAAATAAACCTGCTCAGCTGGAATTTTTCATTTATGGCATCATGCATAACATCTGTTAAACATAAAATGATCTATCTGTTTATCGATTCATCCCTCTTTCATGAAGGGACAGCGGAGCGTCAAGCTCATCAACATATACAGCTGCTGGTGTGATGTTCTGTCATTTTAGTTTGTTATTTCAGTCTTTTTGGGTTTTCTGTTCCATGTCTTATTTTGTCGTCTGGTTTTCCTTGTGTTGTTCCAGCTTCTCGGTTGTGTCACTTCCTGTCTTGGTGATTGTCTTGCCCATTCCTCATGTGTTGCACCTGTGGCTAATTGCCCCTTCCTTCCCTGTGTCTCTTAATAAGCCTTTGTGTTCCCCTTGTCCCTGGTCGGGTCCTTGTTTCCCTCCAGGGTTACATGTTAGTGTTTTAGGTTTTGTTTTGGTCTTGTTAAAAGACTTGTTATATTAAATACCCTTTTCTTTATAACCCCTGCATCCTGGGTCCATCTCTCCCTCAACAAACCGTGACAGCTGGCTTGTTATGTCCACGACAACAACACTGTACCGTGTCTGGAGGAGTTAGTGTCACGCTTTGTCTGACTCCTAAAGCGTTTTTGTAACCGCCTGTTACAGGACAATGCATCAGGACAATGGGAGACGATGTCATGTATGCTGTAATTATCAGGGACCAGTGGACAGGAGTTATTTTCCACATAGAAAAATAGAAAACATGTTTTTTGGGGACTGGTGACTTACGGTTGGTCGTTTGCTGACCCCCCCCCCACGAGGACGGACATTCCGTAAGGCCAGAGCTCGTTGTGTGTGTGAAAATCTAAAGTGTTACGGAGGACTGACCAAGTCCCGGTGTCCTGTCACGTCCGGTCCGGGTCAGAGTGGATAGAGTCTGATTCTTAGCTGCAAGTTCATTGCATTATTTTTTCATATTCAAATTTGTCTGTGGGAAAAAGAGGAATTTAATCATCAAGGAGACATAAGATGTTTTTTTGTGTTTCTTTGTTTAAGGGGAGAACTGTGGCTCGGGTGGTAGAGAGGGTCGTCCACTAACCAGAAGGTTGGGGGTTTGATCCCCGGCAGCTTTATGAATCATGTCTAATAGAAAACTTGCTGTTTATGGAAGTGCTGCATGAAGGGGTGAATGTGATTTCTACTTTAAAAAGTAAATGAAACCGAAAAAGAGGTTTATAAATGTCCATTTACCACAAAGGTGTTTATGTAAAAGTTCTGCAGATTCTGTGGTTAAAAAAATGATCACGCTGAATATGTGCAGAATTGCATATTGTTCCTCAGGGAATAAACCACTCATCTCTTTTGGGATGTTTGATTGTCTGATTAGCAGAAACCTAGCGTGTCCTCCGAGGCCTCAGGACGTCCAGCTGTTGTGTCCACGAGGCTTCACAACAACTGGCCTCCCTGTGTCAAGTGCATTAAAGCTCGGACCCCCGTTCACCACGTGCTGGAGGGGGGGGGGCGGCGGGGGGGCAGACAGAAAGCCAGAAAGAGAGACAGAGATTCAGGGAGGGAAGTGAGGACAGAGCGGATCCAAACTTAAACATTTATTATTCTACATTCTAACTCGACCTTCCCCTTTTCTAAGCATCTTGTTCCCCTTTGCCTCCACGACCTCAGAATCGTTCCCCGTGCCTTTTTATTGCCGACATAACTTATACCAGCGTGAATTTATTGGCTTCGGGTTAATGTGCGCGTATTTTTCACTTGCACGTGCAGGCTTAGGTGGTGTCAAGGATGATGATGGATTATAACAAGAGAGGGCAGGGAGGGAGGTAAAGAAAGGAGGAGGACAAAGGGATGAAGGATAAGTGATTAAAGGAGGAAGGGATATGTTGTGTGAGAGAGAGAGAGAGCGAGAGAGAGAGAGAGAGAGAGAGAGAGAGAGAGATGATGAATATGGTCGAAAGTGAGCATAAATCCAATAAAAGGGGGGGATAAAAAAAGGCGGGAAAGAAGGAGGTAAAAGGAGGATAGGAAGAGAAAACATAAAAATCAAGGTGAATGCACGGTGAGATGAGGTGACAAAGATGGGTGAGGAGGAGGGAGGAGAGAAATTGGATGAGATGAACATGTTGTTATCAGGACAGAGAAAAGAGGGGGAAGGGAAAGGAAGTGCAAATTAAATTTACGGATGCCAGGAAAGCCGAGTGGTCGGTATTAACAAGGAAATCTGACAAAAAGGGTCAAAGCAGATGGATCGAGCAGCGTGACCCGAGTGGGATCGTGAAACCAAGCATCTACTTCCTAAAATGTAAAATCACCTGACCAGACCGAGGAAGTATCAAATTTGCAACTACCTGATTTGGTTGAGGTGAACGTCGGAGCTCTGGTGTCACGACAAGTCTCATCGGTGTCGAACCCGTGGAAACAAATAAGCGGCTCCGCAAACAAATCGTTATTGAATTAGCAGCAGAGACAAACATACAATAACACATATCTTCATTAGAAGATTGATGAAAATGACCCAAACTGTCATGAATCCCGAAAAGTCTAACTGATAAGAAGCCAAAACCGTCTTTAGAGGCAGAATTTGTGAAGGATTTATGAATTATGTATCATACAATGCAACTTTGACCTTTGATTGAGGAAAGTTTCTCCAGAAGGTTCCACTGGTCTTCTGCCTGAACTCCTTGGATAAGAGTTCACTCCCCAATGCTCTAGCAGTTTGTCTGGCAGGTGACCAGCTGCCATTTTGGCTCCTGAAGTCACAGTTACAGATCAGTTTAGAGAAAGTACTTGATTATATTTCTCCAAAGCTCTCATCAAAGCCATGATGCTCACAACGGTGATGCTCCCTGCGTCCTGTAGTTCGGGACGAAATTCCAACATGTTACAGACTAACTTTAAAACCCCTCGAGAAGGTGGTTGCCATGGGTTTGCTCACAATTGTGCAAGAAAAACTTGTGCTAAGACTTTGCAGACACGAGGTCACCAGAGGTAAACACATCCAGCTGTGTGCGTCTGAAGCTTCTCGCCATCATCAACCATTTTAGTGTTTTAGCAGCGACTTGCTGAAGCCGAGTCCAGACTTTGAAGACAGAGGACGGTGTGTGTCTGTGACACGTCTGTGTTATGTTGACTGTCCTCTGTGTCCATTCACTGGCTGCCAATAAAGTTCGCTGTTAGCGTTATGAAGCATGTGTGACTGAGTCATGTCGTCGTTTCTAAACAAGATGTCAGCTCTGGCTGCTCGTCAACCTGTGGCCTCTGCTGCTAATTTGAATCTCTGAGAAGTTGGTCACTGTTCTGTCAGAAGAATGTGTGTCATCCTCGGAAAATACCTGGAGTTCAGTTCACATGCAGATGTGGACACGCTGGTGCAGAGCTGCCAACTCTCACGCTTTCGCCGTGTGACACACGCTTTTGCATGTTTTCACACGCACTCACGCAACACACCCAATTTCTCACGGCAAAAAAAAAACAACAGAATTTGCCGAGACGCATTTGTTCCTTTTCAAACTGCCCGACGGTAGACGCCGCTCAGGAGCACATCTGTAACCCTATTCGCTGCATAGACATCCAATTTACCCCAAAGAGTATAGGAGTCCCGAAGTTAGCGTCAGAAGAAGAGTTACGCCGAAGCGACCCGAAACGACGCTGAAGCGCTAATCCTTAGCGCCCCGGCGCTTGGATGTTCACACCGGACGCTGAAGCGCCACGCTAATAATATCACATACTTTTGCTGAGATCAGCCTGCAGTAAAAACGCCATTAAATCATTTTTTTCAAGCATATACTTACTTGTTGCTCCAACATTAACTGCAACAGCGTCCCAACGTTTGGGTTTTTGGCTCATATGTGCTGAGGATCATACAGCTCACTGTACTTCTCCACACTAATGTCATCCATCTTCAAGAACTTCTCCGCTGTTTGCTCCGTTCAATGTCGAGTGTGGAGGGTAAATTACGTATTCTCCACTCAAGCCTATGTGGGAATACAAAGTATGGGATGCATATTTGATCATTTGTATCATATAAAATATGTCATCAATATCGTTGAACATGACATGTGGTTCAATGAAGCACTCATTCTCTTAAACTTTAAATCTTGAAAGAAATTATTCGTTTGTGTTTGTGCGTGGGAACTTGGTTTTGTGTGGTGAATGTAAACTCAGCTGTCACAACACACAGCAGGAGAGCACCTTGTTAACCTCGTGGTAGACTGCATGCTCAAAACATCATAGCGTTGTTTATTTTAAATCATTAACTGCTCTTAAGAATACAATTATTAATAAAAATATAGGTTAGGTTTCAGTTAAGAATTAGTTGAATACCATTGTAATCAAAATGTCAATCAACCTACCTTGGTCAAATCTTAAACACAGGTCTATTAATTAGGCTGTATTGTGGTACATAGACATTGAGTCATTGCGGCACAACAATAGTTTTCTGGTTGAATGTTCAGCTCAAGTCTAGAAGGCCCTACAAGTCATGATCAGATGAACATGAATCAGAATAAGTTCAGGTACTGCACATCTTTAGCACACCACCCAAACATCCACTAGAATGCATGGACTAGAATCCACTAGAATGGACCTTCAGCTATGTCTTTGCTTCAGAGAATGTAACCAATGTTGTCCATCTCCAGTCGGCCGCCCCTATCCACGACTTTGGGCCCCACAAACCACCAGAATGCACAACATGGGTACAACGCCAAATTAAGTCCAATTCCCTGATATTTGGGCTGCATGCGCGGCAAAATTTTGGTCACCACCGACAAAATCTCACTCCAAGGTTTTTTGAAAAGTTGGCAGCTCTGTATAAGAGTCACAATCAACTGAGAATAACCCGAGTGCTGGACAGCAGAGGGAAACTGAAGGTGAGTAAAGCTAGGAAAGCAGCTAGATAGATAGATAGATGGATACTTTATTAATCCCGAGAGAAATTTAAAACATCCAGTAGCTAATACAGTTAACACTTAAACACCAGACTGACATACATACATACATAAATCACATACGGATTAGCATAGCATAGCTTCTGTGAGAAAGTGGCCGTTGATGTGTCCGTCTTCAAACCCCCGGAGGCGCAGTTAGATGAAGCTGCTCAAAGTAGCTGACGATGCGATGGTAAGAGCAGCTCAAGCTGGTGATGCAGATAGGAAACCATCAGGAGACCAGAGGCCACGCCTTCGCAGACCGAGTCCTGAAGGATCCGCCCATGAGTTGGAACACAGCTTGTTTGTACGTTTTTGCGATAGCTGCATAGCGGACGTTAGCATCTGTTTACATACACATAGAATAGTTGAATAGATTAGAAAATAAAATCTTCATTGTCTACTTGTGTGGAAACTAACAGGTCTGGTTGCATTGGGGTTGATTGATACTTGATATACGCCAGTTCATCAGAATTTTCTATAACTGTGGGTTGTACATATAGATATATAAGAGAGGAAGGGCATGTAGTTTCTTGCAGCTCTTTGTTATAGCCCGGATTAAATTTCATTCAACGTCAAAATAGGTTTCGTTCAACTGCAAACAAATCAATTACCAGAGCTCAGCTGTCGGGGGGGAAAGGCAATTCGAACGTGTGTGCAAAGGGTTTAGACGGCTCGTATTTCTTAACCCGCCGTCAAAGCCTAGATACACAGGAAATCAATCAGTTCAGGCATTTAAAAAAAAACAAAAAAACCTTGACACATCGTTAAAGATCAAGCTCAATAGAACGTGAAGTGTAATTTGTTTGCTTTGGAAGCTGTCGATGTTTTTGTACAACTTTTATATAACATGAGGCCACGCAGGTTGGTGTGAGTTCAGTCGCTGGCACAGGAACAGGAACAAATTTAAATACCGCTCGTGACAAGTGACTTCTACCGCTCTGCCGTTATCTACGAGACGAGTAATAAAACTCGTGATTTATCTGCTCAGCCCTGGTGGCGCATGTCAGATGAAGCAGATGGAAATATGTCAAATATGAATTTGAAAGGTCTTTAAAGGGACTCTTACCTTTGTTGCATTTTTACACTTTTTGTGGATAAGGTTAAATTGGTATTAATAAGGTAATGACACTCTAAAATGCAAGACAGACCCACCAGGAGTAAAAACAAACAATTATTTCACTCTCATAATATTTAGTGAAAACTTCAACCAATAAAATTCTTCGGACCGAAGGACCTTATTGGCCGACAGACCTGTCTGTTTGCTGCATGGACATGCAGGTTTTCCGTCTGCTTCTTGTGGCGCATTCGGGCCCGCGTCATCAAGGCATGTGAATGTAAATGTATATAACTTACCGAATCCATTGCTTTGGTAAACAAAAACTCACGTGCGTGCGCGGAGGCAGTAGGTCGTAAGTCTGCTTGTAAATAAAGTTTCTTCAAAAAAATAAAAACACCGGGATGGTTGTAAGTCTGCTTGTGTAAATAAAGTTTCTTAAATAAAACACCGCTGATGGGAACGAGGGGGTGGGGCATTGGAGGAAGGCGGGATGATTTGAATGTGCTGTAATTCTCAAATGCAACAAAGGTAAGAGTCCCTTTAATGGCCAGGAACTACAGATTTGTTGGTAGTTTTCCGTGCCGCAATTCTTCTTATGATGTTTATAATGTGAAATGTGTTGTTTATAGTCTGCAGCAGCTTGATTTGATTCAGTCTGAGAACACTCACGTTTTGTTTTGGTCTGTTCGGGGCTATGATGAGGGAGTTTGGGTCTTTTTTCGGTATTTACTCTTCAGCTGATTGTGAGCAGCTTTGCAAAGTTGCGGTGGCTCCGGTTTCCCTCTGGAAGAACTTTCCCGTCTCGGCCGCGGTGCAGCTGTTGTCACGGTCGGTAATTGGCTTTGTGCTCGCGGCTGCTCACTGTTATTCCAACCACTGGATTTGCTACTGTCAAACTAAAATCATCATTGGCACAACAAACAGCGCAGGCCAGATCTGCTGGTGGTTATATGATACACACACTGTTACACTCACAATGTCATTCCACTCATTGAATAAGGTGTCATTTGCTTTTAAAGGACAATTCCACATGCTTTCTGAGTTTCTCCAAGTTTGAATCTTCACTCCAGTTGAAGTGTTTTTTGTTTTTTCCTCTTCCTGGAGCTTGTGGCAGGACATCATGTACAAATACTCCATCCTGTACATACATGTGTTATTTGATTTCCTCATGTAAGCTCCACCGCACCTGTTTTTATCTACCACACCTTATTATAAGCATTGACGCCACATTCAGGACCCATTCATTATGTGTACAGAGCAGGTAAGGTCACCGGTGTTTTTCACGTCAGGAAGCTCCTCAGTGTGCGGTTTTGCAATGTTGCGTTGTCTCATCAAAGGTGACCTACATCTGCCTATGATTGACACTCTGTCACATTTCGTTCTCTTGATCTCTTCTTCTTTCATTAGCACCGAGCCATAAACCTGTCATCACTCAGCAGCAGATTTGAGTTATCGCCCTGCAGTTGTTGTTTGCACAGTAACTAGTTCAGTTTCACTTCCTTCAGAGGCTCCTGACATTATCACAAAAAGTCACCGTGACCTTTACCACTGAAATCTCATCTGTTCATCTTTGAGTCCAGGTGACAAGTGGACAACATCTGAAGGGATCCTCTCAAGGTGTCCTCAAGGAAACAAGTTCATGTGAGGTCACGGTGAACTTGACCTTCAACCACCAAATACTAATCAGCTTCTCTGTGAGTCCGAGTGAACGTTTAGTCCAAATAAAATAAAAAATTTAAATCTTCCTTCATGGCTGTGCACACAACTACACACCTACACACTCATCGACACACAAAGGCACCTTAATGCCTCTCTTACTGTTTCTTTTGGACACACGCACACACACACATCGGCCAGTAAAAATATGACTCCCCTGCAGAGCTCTTTGTGGATTTAACCTCTTCATCCTGTCGCCTATAATATTTAAACTAATAATTTAATATCTGATTCACAGCAGGACGAGGGCAGAGGAATGCAGGGAGAGAGAAGTTCAGGAATAAAAGCTGCACACACTCGATTTTTCCGGAGGGAAATTATGCATCTCAGCAGGAGGCAGAACATTTGACTCTTTCTCTTTCGACTGTTTCCCTTGACATTTCAATTTAGTATCTACTCTAGTTGTCCATCGTATATCTTCTCAAGTTTGAGATGTAGATATTATCTGACTGTTTGGTGGATTGGAGGTCAAGTTCAATAAAATGCAGAAATGAAAGTGTTCATCTGGACAGGTCTCTGCTTTTAGCTCCACTTTGGTCTCAACCAGCACTAGTCAAACTAAACCAGTGTTTTCCGTGCAGGTGAGTGAAAGTTCCGAAGTGGGCAGTGGTACAGTGGTACAGTGGTACAGTGGTATAGTGGTACAGTGGTATAGTGGTACAGTGGTACAGTGGTACAGTGGTATAGTGGTACAGTGGTACAGTGGTATAGTGGTATAGTGGTACAGTGGCACAGTGGTACAGTGGTACAGTGGCACAGTGGTACAGTGGTACAGTGGTATAGTGGCACAGTGGTATAGTGGTACAGTGGTATAGTGGTACAGTGGTATAGTGGCACAGTGGTACAGTGGTACAGTGGTACAGTGGTATAGTGGTACAGTGGCACAGTGGTACAGTGGTACAGTGGCACAGTGGTACAGTGGTACAGTGGTACAGTGGTACAGTGGTATAGTGGTACAGTGGTACAGTGGTATAGTGGTACAGTGGTACAGTGGCACAGTGGTATAGTGGTACAGTGGTAAAGTGGTACAGTGGCACAGTGGTATAGTGGTACAGTGGTACAGTGGCACAGTGGTACAGTGGTACAGTGGTACAGTGATACAGTGGTACAGTGGTACAGTGGTACAGTGGTACAGTGGTACAGTGGTATAGTGGTATAGTGGCACAGTGGTACAGTGGTACAGTGGTACAGTGGTACAGTGGTACAGTGGCACAGTGGTATAGTGGTACAGTGGTACAGTGGTACAGTGGTACAGTGGTATAGTGGCACAGTGGTATAGTGGTACAGTGGTACAGTGGTACAGTGGCACAGTGGAACAGTGGTACAGTGGTACAGTGGCACAGTGGAACAGTGGTACAGTGGTACAGTGGTACAGTGGTACAGTGGTACAGTGGTATAGTGGTACAGTGGTACAGTGGCACAGTGGTATAGTGGTACAGTGGTACAGTGGTACAGTGGTATAGTGGTACAGTGGCACAGTGGCACAGTGGTACAGTGGTACAGTGGTACAGTGGTATAGTGGTACAGTGGTACAGTGGTACAGTGGTACAGTGGTATAGTGGTACAGTGGTACAGTGGCACAGTGGTACAGTGGTACAGTGGTACAGTGGCACAGTGGTACAGTGGTACAGTGGTACAGTGGCACAGTGGTATAGTGGTACAGTGGTACAGTGGTACAGTGGTACAGTGGTACAGTGGTACAGTGGTATAGTGGTACAGTGGTACAGTGGTACAGTGGCACAGTGGTACAGTGGTACAGTGGTATAGTGGTACAGTGGTACAGTGGTACAGTGGCACAGTGGTACAGTGTACATTCACCCGATGTGACCTTTCAGCTCAGCTGTCAGTGAACCGGCTCCGCAGGAAGAATCCGACACTCACCCGACTAACGGGGAAGGGAAACGGCCCTTTCACTGCTTTCCTCTCTTCTCTTATTAATGTAGTTACACCGTGTCGGCGGATCACTTTCCCCGGCACGCTCCCGTCTCCTGTCCCGTCCGCTGTCCCGTCCGCTGTCCCGTCCCACTCTGTCAACCTCTGGTAACCGATAGCAGGTAACTGAAGAACTTGGCTGGTGAAGTGACAACACGGCTACAGACGAACTCTGTTTCTAAAAGAAAGCTCAAGGATGACCTTCGGATTATAAGAATTTTTATTTTCTGGAATGATTACAACAAAAATGTCAACAACAAGTTGTTTAACAGTTCAACAACATAGGAAAGTTTCAAAGTTAGACTGTTGTACTTTTCCTTTGGCCCATGTTTGAATGACGAGGGCGTTCTCTTGGCACATTTGTTCTTTCGGCAACAACACGAACGTAATGAACCAGATTCTTATCTCAAGCAAAAACGCATTAAAACTCCGCCCGTCCACAAATCAATAACAACTGTCAGGTATTGGCAGATGCACCTCATGTAGGTAATTATGAAAGGATGTTCATAAGTCAGACATTTTCCACTCCCAAAATTACAACGTGAAGCCAAAACTAACCACAACAAATGTCACAAAGACGTGAACTTTCAGGTGTGAAAACTGCGTCGGACACTTCTAGCGTGTGAAGCTACGTCTGGAAAAGGAAAAGTGCATCACAGCTGAAACATTGAATTTTGTTTTGATTGTTTTATGTTATTAAGGAGGTGGTGGAGACAAAGAGGATTTCAGAGAGTTTCTACGTGCAAACACAAACATTAGCGTAACTGATCTGTGGCAGCGGGGGGGTTGAGACAACGTCCTGCAGAGAACGGCAAGGAATTCACCGCGGGCGTGTGTGTAATCAGACTTCTATCTTTGTGAGGACCGGTTCGAGTGGAAGACTTTACTGAGCGAGGACTTTTTGGATGATCCTCACAACTTTAAAGGCCTGATTGAGGGTTGAGGTTTGGATAAAGGTGTTTACATGTGATGTGAAAGTCTTTCAGTCCTCGACCCACACTATGGTTGAAATGTAAAAAGGGTTGTACACCTCCATGCACATGCAAAAAGTGGCAAAACGACACAAATCAACACAACTCTAGGCAAACTTTCAGAGAAAAGTTGAAACCTAACCCTAACCCTGATTAAGATTAATTTCCTTTATTGATGCTGTGAAGTAGCTTGAAACCGATCGAACGTAAGATGCCGATTCACAACTTAAGCATGGTTTGAAAACGACTCCGTAAAGCCTCAGGTTTTTCTAAAGATCTTTATAAAATATTTGATGTAAAAATATTTGATACCTCTAGCATTGGCTTTCATATAAAATCATAACTTCGTATTCATTACTACCAAGTTTGTGAACATTTAAAAAACATCAACAATAAAGCTAGCAAACATTTCTGGTTCTTTTGTGCAGGATAACAGAACCAACAAACAAACTGCATTCACCATCATGCATTTCACGTTTCCTGGGGTATTTCAGCGAATCACGATGAACTTTATCAGTCAAATGTCTCCAAACACCATAACATTGTTCCGGTTTTAAAGGGAGAAGCGTTGAAATGTTGCACCTGGTGATAAAAACGTTTACACTCATGTTGCATCCGGTCTAAACGAGTGAAAAAGCTACTTCACAGCATCAATAAAGGAAATTAATCTTAATCAGGGTTAGGATTAGCGATCAACTTTTCTATGAAAGTTTGCCTAGAGTTGTGTTGATTTGTGTCGTTTTGCCACTTTTTGCATGTGCATGGAGGTGTACAACCCTTTTTACATTTCAACCATAGTGTGGGTCGAGGACTGAAAGACTTTCACATCACATGTAAACACCTTTATCCAAACCTCAACCCTCAATCAAGCCTTTAAAGTTGTGAGGATCATCCAAAAAGTCCTCGCTCAGTAAAGTCTTCCACTCGAACCGGTCCCCACAAAGATAGAAGTCTGATTACACACACGCCCGCGGTGAATTCCTTGCCGTTCTCTGCAGGACGTTGTCTCAACCCCCCCGCTGCCACAGATCAGTTACGCTAATGTTTGTGTTTGCATGTAGAAACTCTCTGAAATCCTCTTTGTCTCCACCACCTCCTTCGCACACACAGGAGGTCAGGGAGACTTACAGCTGTGCATTGTTTCATGCTCACAAATCAAACTGTGTACGAAGGAGTGTTCCGTTAATCATTTCTAATTATTGCGACTCTGTAGCTACGAGGAAGAGGTGAAAGTCGGCGATGAATGTGAAATCTCCATGTTGCTCTTCCCTGCAGATGAATGGGCAGAGGGAGAGATTAGATTTCTGAATGGATCCATGAATCTGGTCGAACTCCAGGAACAATATTTGTGTTTGACAAGTGAGAACATCGTGGTCTAAAGAGTTTCCTGCACAGTTCACACACCGACCAGGTTTCCAGATCTGGACTCCAGCAGCCAGATGCATGGAGCTCAGAAGAATCCGACACACAGGCCTCGTAGTTTACATCCAAATTAAAAGGTTCCATACATATTTGCCAGATAGGAAATGTTGAACTTACATAACAGAGGTTTAAATTATCGTATTTTGAAGACTGTAATTGTACGATCTCCTACATCCTCTCGTTCATCCACAAACTGAGACATGGTCCATTTTCACGTTCATCATCATAACAGGTCTGCATAACCACAGACTTAGGATCCGTGTTTTAATATACTGACTATAATCACTCCTCCTACTGCCTCTAGATGATGAAATTGGCATATCTTATGAAAAGTTTAAATAACTGATCGTACAAAGAGAAGACTTATCATACAAATACAATTATCGAACATCTGGCACCACTGGTTTCACACCTTAAGTTCTGATCCAGACAAAAAAGGAAATCAAAGTCGCTATCAGCTGCTTGACCGCTAATGCTCAATTTGTGTTAAGATTATTTTATATTATAGCTTCATGTGCTGTGTGTCCCATAACTGCACCTCTGCAATTACCAACATTTGACCTGAGGACTTTCCTTCTTCTCCAGCAAAGGATGCACAATATCCAAAAAGACAATTTTCACCTCAGCAGGGACGATCGTGGGGGGATGAATTTGTCCCCAGCTGTTTGAAGTCCAGACACATCTGTTCTCTGCTCCTGTCAGGACGTGTCACACTGTGGCGGGAAAAAACAGATTTAAAATCTAAATTCTGTTGAGAGACAAAGTTAGTCACTTTACAAATGACTTTCAAATGTCTTCTGAATCTACTGGTGACAGGTTGGAATCAATTCAGCACCCGACTTCACTTAAAACGCAGCTCAGCGTGTTATCATCTTACACGTTTACTGTTTGGCCTCGAAGCCGAGTTCTTACATTACTCTGATGCATTAAGCAAGTTGTGAATCCCACCGACGGCAGAGGAGAAGTGAAGTGTGAAGACCAGTTGAATGGGACTTTAGATAAAAGAACAATGTGACAGATAGGTTTCCAGCTTGAGGTGCTTCACGCTCAGTTCTCACAACGTACACTCCCTCCGGCTGCACATCGGATTAATCTTTAAGTGTAACCTTTTGTTATACATCAACAACAATGGTGTAACCATGATATTCGGGGGAATAACCTAAACAGTGGGGGGGCGATGGTGAGAAAAGGCTCATGTTCTCGTTACTGGCAGCTGGTCTGTCAGCAGGATTCAGCAAAAAACGACCAAACGGATTTCACTGAAACGTGGTGGAAGGGAGATGTCGGGCCCAGAGGAGAACTTGTCTTTCTTTAAAAAAATTGGGGGCATTTCCGTACCTTTCTCAAGAACTAATTATTGATGCAATCTTTTCTAGTGCAGATTTGAATAATTGGATGTATCTGGTTTCAATACGTGGATTCAATATGGGGACGAAGTAGCCAATCAATCAAGTTTTCTGATAATCCAGTGTAAAGAACAACAGGTGAACTGACAATATATAAATTACCAGAAGCTCTAACAAGGCTTTTTCTTCGCTGTCATATTGCATAATCCAAATGCAGCCAGTTGTAAATACTTCAAAGCCTCATTTTGACTTCTTTTCAAGTGGGAATGAAAATTAAAATAAAAGATTTTTGTTAATTGCGTGCTGCAGGTTCCAGTCCCAACAACGGGCCACAGTCCTGAGTCTATGCATCCAGACTGAGAGGTAATCTGTGGTCGTTGCTCTTACGTTGCACAAAGAGCCGGAGGGCATTGGGCTGGACGCCCTGCTGGGTTCTGGATGAAAGGTTACTGGTTATTGGTCTCCAAGATTTAGATTAATGATCTCTCAGAGGGGTCTGTCCTAATTATTCTGCCTCAGCAAGAGCCAGGGCCGCTCTCGTTACCTTCTGGCTGCTGAGGTGGAAAAATAGAGCAGATTTTCGAGCAGCGCCAGATTCCACCTTCATCTGCTTGAAAGTATTAACTTCAACCTATTTGCTTTTTATGATTACAGAGCCACATCATAATCATCTCCAAGGTTGAAATGAAGTTTGAAGCCAACTTGGATGAAAAATCTGAAAAGTAGAAAGTAAAGAATTCAAATATTTGTTTTTATCTTTCCGGCAAAAGTCAAAATTGTTCTTCATTTAATAATAAATACGATGATAACTGAGTTGCCTGAACTGAACCAAACCAGGAATATAATATGTGAACAACCAAAAATTATACCTGTGGGACTATTGATAAAATCATCAGCATTGAACTGCTGCTAATAAAAAAAAAAACATTTCTGCCGGAGTTTCAGTCGGACAACTCACGTTTGAAATGTTTATTATCGCAGCATATTCTGCCCTCCAGGCTCCGACTGAATCGCTCCCCCAGATATTATCACAAAGATATAATGAGCATATATCTCTAACTCCCCTGCTGGAGCCTGTGGGGGGGGGGGGGGTGCTGGGGTGGTGGAGGGGCTGAATCAACAGGCAGCGATACTGACGCAGCAGTGAGGGGAAATTGTGCAGCTTAACTATACCCACAAGTTGTGAGGTTGTGCATCACAGAGGGCTGTGGAGTGTGAGACGCTTCACGAGTGGAGCTCTGAGCTCGATTCGTCTGCCTGAACCAGCTTGCAAGCATCGCTCCGTTAATAAAGTGAAATATTGATACCGAACAGTGAAAACAGGCTCCCACTCAGTTGTCCAGTTCCTCCCTCAGGTGTTGATGGTGTTTGGATCAAGTTTCTGTGCAGCCGAGTCAATGTCTTTCACAAAAAACTGGAAAATCATATATACTGTGTGTATTGGTGGTATCGAAAATGACTGAAAACTAATATTATGCTTATAATACACCTTTGATAATGTTGTGTAGCTGCTCTTCAGGGAACTATCATTGTAATATTTTGAATTGAATAAATTTGCTAAAAGAGACACAACAAAGTTATAGATTAATTGACTGGTACCATAATAATAAATGTTTTTAAAAGAAGTACAGAATCAAATAATTTCGTTTTTTAAAGGCACTTTACAAATTGAGGTCAAGATCTACAAAATTTGAGAGAAACCCCAAAGCTCCAACAATGAGCAGGAATAGCCAAATAAAATAACATTTAAACAAATAAGGCATTATTCAGTCGTGATTTCAAGAGACTTGTAGAGTGACATGTTTTGAACAACATCCCTTTATCTCAGCAGGCGTCTGTTTGTCCCTCGATGCTGCACCTTCAGCAAACTGTAGATGAGACGTGGGAAAAATTTCAATCTTCATGATTTCAACAACAATGTTTGCCGAGGGCCACGACAACACACAGGAACACACTGAGCTCTGCCAGGTCTGAGAGCTGCAGACATGATCCAGCACAGCCTTATTTACATGTGTGTGTGTGAGACAGAGAGAGAGAGAGAGAGAGAGAGAGAGAGAGAGAGAGAGAGAGAGAGAGAGAGAGAGAGAGAGAGAGAAAGAAGAGAGAGAGATTGTGGTTAGGAATTGAGAGAAAAAATAAGACTGACAGGAGTGATGGATGGATGGAGAGAGTGTTGTGGCATCAGTTGTTTCTGAGTTAGCGGCCATGATGCCTTCTCATGTTCCATACAGACTTGGTTACACACACACACACACAGACACACACACACACACAGACACACACACACACAGTTATACGATCTCACAGGCTGTAATCGGCTCATTCAGCACTCGTCATGTGTGTCTCTGTGTCGTGTGTTTACTGTTGTGATGTCATTTATATTTCAAGCTGCTGTGTTTGTGGATGGCAGGAGCTGCCAGGCCTGGATGTGCCGTGACCGACCCACCAGTTGTTCAGTGGGATTAAGAAACATTTTGGTAAAATGAAACCCTGTGTGGAGCCGCGGTATTTGAGGTCCCACTGAAACACCTGCTCAGCCCGGCCTGAGTCCGTCTCGGCTGTCGATCAGGACATTTCACCTCGTCGTCAAATGACTGATGAATCCCACAGAATTAAGTCAATCTATGGTGGTGATGTGATTCTGAGGTGACAGGTGCAAACACCAAAGAGAGAAAGATGAGTTCTGAAGTGAGAGAAACAACTGAAACTGACGTCTGACTGTCTGCACGGACGGTAAAAACATTATGGGCCATAGCCTGAGCACACAGTCCTGCAAGTTGAGGATCGGCCACCAGGGGGAGACACAAACTATTTGGCTTCACTTTTGGGGGCAGTTATGTCGTCCATCTTTGTTTACAGTTCAAGGGGAAAAAATTTGCTGTTGTAAGCCAATAAATAGTCATGTAGCTAACTCTTCAAATTCTTCTTCTTCTTATACTTATTGAAAATGTAGTAAGTAAACATACAAGGCTGTGAATTTACTTTGTTGACACATTTTTCTTGAGCCAGCCTAGTTTTGCACCTCGATAATTTACAATGCAGGAACTTTTCTCCAGTCCAAATGATAAAGAAGATAAAGCTGTGCATACCGAAGCCAGACTCCTGATGGTTGGAGGTAGAGCCTGGTGGGTATTATTAGATCTTCCAGGTTTCCACAGGTCGTTGAAACTCGACTCCACCGTTCATAATCGGTGTTGTAGTTGAGACGATCAAAGATCTGAGGCATGTCGCTGGTGGGTGTGAGGTCAGCTGATCCTCCTGCCTGCTGCTGCAAATCTTCTGTGGAACGCTGTGGTGACAGACGGCAGCATGTGTCAGAGCCGACAGAGGGTGAAACATCTCTGAGCTGCAGCACACTTATATTTATGTTTCGTTTAGAGTCTGTATCATATTTTACTGTTCTGGCAGCACACGGCCAAAACTGTGCCTGAGGTGTATTTAATTATTTGTTCAATAGTTAAGCTTGTAACGTTAAAGAAAACATGAGAATCTATTTGCTACTTGTGCGCGGTTCATGCTTAACCTAATTTATTAGAAGGGGCTGTTTTCTTTGCCTGTGGTGACGCTGGTTTCAGCTTTTCGTCCCTGAAACTTTCAAAGTGACCTGGAATCGAGCGGCAGCGGGTGAAGAGCTGCTGCTGGACTCAGTCCACAGAACACTGAGGTCACAGCTGCTGCTCAAAGAGCTCACTGAAGTTTGGCGAGGCTCGACTACGCAGGACCCCCGAACTGGAGAATCAGTTGTCGCTGTCACACCTAATTAAAGAAATATCGATTTTCAGCTGACTGATATCGTCAGAATCTTGAAGGTCTTCTAGAAAGCTGAACTGTGGATCAGTTAAAAACACTCACAAGTTATTAAAAACCAGAGTTTATCTCCAATATTCAGCAGAAAACCTTTAAAACATGAAGAATTCTAAACAGAGTTTGGTGGATTTGTTACAGCAGCAGCTCTTTTGGTTCAGGAAGCAGAGGATCATGGGTAATATCATGTGTGTCAGTACAGTGAGTTTTTCTCTACATGAAAACCACGTAAGGCTTGTGGTTTGTGAGGCCATTAAATACTTCATAATATGTGGTATGGTAAATTCTTCGTTGAAATCTCTCCCTCTAGTCGTATTCGTCTCGCTTTAACTTCTGGCTACAGGAAGGTGTTTTCCCAGCGGGAAAATCAAAGGTGTTGCTTATCACCGGCTCTGTTGTGTTCAAGTGTCCGAGCCGGCAGCCACAGACAAGGGGACAACCATAAATCTGTGCTATATAAAGTGACTCAATAGAACACTAAGTATTTCATTGCTACTGCCAAACAGGTTATGTTTTCACCCCCGGTTTGTTTGTGAACATGATTTCTCAGAAACTACTTAACGGATTTCCACGAAAACGTTGTGAAAGGATGCGGAATGCATGAAATGATTTGACAATAAACACCTTGAATCTTGAGCAGGACACAGAGCAGAATGCAGCTTAAGCTTAAGTTGCATATTAACAGGAACAATACAACCGTCACTCACTTCAGATGCATCTGAGGTTTTCTCCTGTGACGTGTCTACAGTCCCTGACAAAAGACTTGTCACTTATCCATTTTGTAGAAACAACAGCTTATAACCTGACTTTAAATTAACCCATTGGTTTTAGAAATGGCTCATATGAAAGATAAAACCCTCCCAAATTATGTTTAATATATTAAAATAAATTTGCTTCACTGAAGAAAGATTGATCATTTAATGAACACAGAAGGGTCAGATTTTGGCAAGACAAAAGTTTTGTCGCCTACAGAGAGTAATGTGAAAATTTAACATATAATTTACTTCAAATACAAAAATATGTTGTATAACATCAGTGAATTAAGTAGTGGTGCTGTGAGATCCATATTTAATATCTTGTATGACTTTCATGAGCTTGAAGGACTGCATCCATGCGGTTCGACAAGGATTCATACAATTTATTGATGAAGTCATCAGGAATAGCAAAGAAAGCCTTCTTACATGCCTCCAAGAGTTCATCAAGATTCTTTGGTTTCGTCTTCCATGCTTCCTCTTTCATTCTACCCCAGACATGCTCAATGATGTTCATGTCTGGTGACTGGGCTGGCCAGTCCTGGAGCACCTTGGTCTTCTTCGCCTTGAGGAACTTTGATGTAGAGATGGAAGTATGCGATGGAGCACCAACCTGCTGCAAACTGTCCTGGTTGACACGGGGACTTGAGGTGACCAGACCTGGTGGAGCTCTGCTGCAGTGGGAAAGGGGCTGGCCTTGGATTTTCGAGCCAACAAACGGTCCTCCCGAGCAGTTGTATTGCGGGGTCTGCCAGACCTGCGCTTGTCAAAAACATCTCAAGTCTCTTCAAATCTTTTTCTTATTCTTTGTACTTGACGCTGAGACACATTGAAGGTGTCAGCCACTCCAGCAGTGGATCTGGTCTTCAGCCTCTTGATAATCAACGCTTTGGTCTCAGGGTGAATCTTAGGCATATTGTCAGAGGTCAAGTTGCAGTTGATGTGAAGGTCTGGTGTGCTGGGGTTATTTTTATACACACCCACTAATTGATTGATCAATTATTGATCACAGGTGAAGCTGTAATCTAGGATTGGGTGCATCATATGACAAGGCGACAAGACTTTTGTCTTTGCAAAAACTGACTCAGTGGGCTTTACCAAGCTGTGAACGTTAGAATGCTTTTCAGCAGTTTCGTTTGGCACCAAAACATTATTTCAAAAGCTGTTGGGATAGAAATTAGCCATTTCTTGGAAAAAAAATTGATTACAAATATATTTGAGGGGCACTTAAGGTCAACTTGTACCCAAGCGACAAGACTTTTGTCAGGCACTGTATTGGGGAAAAGCCAATTTAGTCACGTACTTTTTTTAAATGTGAGACGGAATGTGTTGTACCAGCTTGACAGGTTCATGTCAGATTCTCTCTCAGATTATTTATCCTGCACCTCACATTAAATTTTACAACCTTATGCATAAGGGGTTATGAGACAGATGAAAGAAAGACGATATAGAAAATATATCTTCTGCTACTACATGAAGATTGTAGTAGCAGAAGATATATGATGCTACTACATAAACTGATTCTGAGCTTTATACGCAATTTGCAGAATACTGTAAAATCCTAGTTCCTGAAATTTCAACCACTTTGACTGTTAAAATAATGTACGTTTGATGGTAATAAGCTGACGCACAGACAACTAATGGGATCAGGTTTTCAGGGGGAAAGTCTCTCTTCACGTTTTTCATTACTTCACGCTCTTATGAAAGAAAGAATGTGAAAAACAAGACAGAAAACGAATCTCCCTCCAAGTTTGGACCTGCGGGTCGACGCCTCTCCAGAAGCTTCACTTAATCTTGAATTTGTCTCTGTGCTGTGGCACTGGTGTGTGAAAGGAAAACACCCGGAGCCGTTTACCACACTGTTTACCAAACTAAGTAATCACCAAGAGCTTTGGCACCGCTCATCGGACAACTCCCTATTTGCGATGTTGAAACCACAACTAGCATAACTTCTGGATGTGCCCAGAAGTTAGAATTTTCTTTCCTGACCTAAAGCACACATTTCTTTACCCATTTTCCTTTTACCACCAATGCAGGAGACAAACCACGCAGCTTGCTGGTGAAGAAAGTCGAGTTTTAGCATGTAAAGGGCCACATTGGTGGGTGGAGACCAAAGCAGGAGCTCCAAGGGATGCCATCATTCATCACATGGACACAAACATCCCTCCAAATGAATGCCAATGTTTCTCTGCTGCATGCAATACATGATTAAATCTGTCTTAAACATAAAACAATGATTTTCAGGTTAAGTTAAGTTTTAAGAGGGAAATTATGTTCTGTTCTGCCGTCAAGCTTTGAGTAAGTTATGTTTCTAACAATTTGAGTCTTAGGGAATTTGAAAGAAAACAATAATAATATACACAGTTATTAATGTAGAATTTAAACTTGTTTTAATTTTTGCTATTTGTGAGGCACTTTGTAATGACTGTAATTAGCTGTTAAAGAGTGTGTGTTCTCTTATTGGTGCTTGATGCATCACTAAAACTTTAAAAAATGAAGGTTAAGCTTTCAGAAAGTTATTTAAACCTCTGTTGACTTATTTTGTAAATATATATATTTTCAATATATTTTTTTTTCCTTTTCACAGCATAATGCAGTTTTTTTTGTCTTTGCTTGAATATTAAATTCAGTTCCAAGAAAGGTTGAAGGGAATTTGCTCCATTTCTCTTTATTTAATGCACAGTGTTGATTTCTCTCAGAATCTATAAAGACTGAGTTTGATTTGCAGGTCAAAGGTCATCCTGGTTCACATATAAACATTATGGTGTCAATCCGGGTTGATGATGAAACACTTGGACTAAAGAATGAAAACCACACTCAGCAGGTACATTAGGCTTCATGTTATTAAATACTTTACACCAGTTAAACCAAACAGGCCGATGCTGGTTCAGACGCACATGGGGGTAGTTTGGAAAGATGAGGGTGTGGCCTGTCCTTGACTCAAGGATTGGACTGAATGAACCATGGGGCAGGGCGGAGTTGGGGAATGGGGGTGTGGGGGTGGTGAAAATAAAGATTGAAATGTGATGAAGAAATATGTGGTTGATGGGACAAGATGGAACAGGACACGTTAAGAGGAGAAGACAACAGTCTCCAGACGTTTAAAGCTTCTGTGGACGGATGATAAGATCAAAACAAGCTGCTGAACCGTGACAGAAACTAAACTGAAACACGACACAGAACATCTGTCAACACCAAACTCTGTCATTATGAAATGAAAAATTTAGCTCTTTATTATTCATTTTCAACACCACTTGATTTAGACAATAATTACTTTTTCATATTTGCATATCACCAATATATCAAATGGTAAAGATAATTATCAACCTCAGCTCTGGTGAACTTTACCAACATTGCACACAAGCTCCTGTCGAGGGTGAAGTGCGGAGGAAGTAGCACCTTATTAATATTATGAGGCAATGAATATGGGCTATATTGGATTGATGGATTGATTGATTGATTGATTGATTGATTGATTGATTGATTGATTGATTTACAGCATTTACAGTTTTTCTTACAGCTTTAGGAAATCATTTCACTTCAGATGGAAAGTACCATGTTAAGTTCTAACTCCTGGAAACAGACCACAGTTCAGCTCAAGTGAAAACATGTTTTCTGATGTCAGATGGTAGTGATGATGATGATGATTCTACCCACAGTTTGTTCTGCAGGTTGTTAGTTAGCAGCAGGTCGTTTCAGAAAGCAGGTTGACGCTCGGCTCTAAGAGGTTCTCGTTCTAATCCACCGTGACGACCAGATCATGCAGCCTCCTCCCATCACTGCTCCTTCAAGAAACTATTATCCTTCAGACCACAGTTGTTCCTTTTTGTTTAAAAAAAATCATGTTTGCCATTGATTCCTATGCTTCTGTGTCTGTTCTGTGTTTGCTTGTTACTGTCAGTGGTGCCCATCTTGACCAGGACCCCCTGGCAGAAGAGAGGTTGCCTCTCAATACGAGCTTCCTGGTTAAATAAAGAATATAAAAACATAAACGTGTGCGTATTTATAAGATCTCCATCCTACGTGGGCCGAGAGAGAGCTGCGAAGAACAAATGTTTCCAGGGGACACACGGAAAGTGACGAACATGGCCGCAGTTCAATACTTTGTGATTTTTCCACCCACACCGACGAGCAGCGGACTCCATCAACTCCTGCACCGGTTGCTGTGCAGATCGGTACGAAGGGTCCTGATTCGTGACCTTATAAGGTCATCGGGGTCTGCACTCTGTAGTCAGAATGGCTGGAATGTGTGCTGCCGGCGCGGCGATGACAGCTAGACGCACAAACACATACCCCCCCCCATAAGCTGTCAGCAACACCTGATGAGTGTGTGTGTGTGTGTGCGTGAGAGTGACGGACACATGCACCTTAACTTTGAAATGTTTGGTAGTCGTCCATGTCCTTCAGGGTCAGAGTGAGTAATCCCACTCCTCTGAACGAGTCATGTGACAATCATTGTTCCAGTAAGACTCAGAGAGTCAGGAAGTGATGGTCACACTGGTTTGATCGACAGGTGTTTCAGCCGATCACACGACAGCACAAGCTGTTTCATAATTAATATGCGAGACTGATTTAATAGTTTTCACAGATATGAACATTCCAATTTCTCTCATGTCCGACTCGTAGACTGTGTACAAAGATGGACGTCTTGATGGTTTCTCAATCGCCCCCCTAGTGGCTGGCTGTGGTATAGGTCATAAACCCAGCCTCATCTATGTTAGCAGACGGGACATGGATCAAACTAAAAAGTGAATGTACTCATCAAACTCACTGATTTTTGTTCAGTTCAGTAATTTGATGCGTATCTGTGGTATTAATACTACATTTTTTGACCGATTGGATCTTTTCTGAAATATCAAAAAACCTCATTTGGCTCCGTCAAACTGTCATTCGGTCTTTCCAGGTAATTATTGATAACTGGATCTGTTTGCCTTGCTCCCATCAGACTTCCTCTGTTTGGCTCCAGAACTACATATTTAAAAAGCACTTGCGCATTTGTTATGAAGCTTGTCATGAAATGAAAAATTAAATAACTTAGGTTTCGCAGGAAGTACGTGTAAAAGAATGAGAAGAGAAGGAGGAATAATTATTGCCAATAGGTGAATAAATATGGCTTTTGGAAACTGTCATTTTGTCTTTCCCACCCACAGCATGTGTGAAACACTCGAGGTAACAAACCAACTGACGGCGGCGCCATCGAGGTTTCAGAGCGACATCAGCAGAGGTCGTTCCCCAGATGAGATAAAGCTATTTACTACGAGGGGGGGTGTGCTGTGTACATGTGTGGGTCTGTACATGTATGTGCATGTTTATCCGAGTACCAGACGAGACTCAACTTGGGGCTGACTGCTTTTTTGGGGAAGTGAGGATGTAAACTTTATTTGCACAGCACCTTTCATACAAGAAATGCGGCATTTACTTACAATAGAAATACAAATGAAGTTGATCCGATGAAAACCCTGGTACAAGTGTATCAAAGAAAAAATGTGGAATATGGCCAAAATGGCCACTAAATACAAAATATCAGGCTTCCTGATTTGTTTTTACAATTGCACCCAGAGACTTTTTTGTTTGTTTGGTCATGATACACCTGTATATCGATTTTTGTGAAGATAGGTCAATGGGAACACCTTCCGGGGGTCTCGGGGGGTCTCGGGGGGCACCGTTGAGCCATTTTGCGACGCCCATTGAAAATTCCTTCAGAATACGTACATTTTCACCACTTTCTAACTTTCTGCAAATTTTGGTAAGAAGTTGAGCATGTTAAAGCCCTCAAAAAGCCAATTCATTTGCCTGAATAATAATAATAATAATAATAATAATAATAATAATAATAATAATAATAATAATAATCCTTACAATTTCAATAGGGTCTCACCAGACACCTTTTATGTCTGTGCTCGGGCCCTAATAATAAAGCGTGTTAGTATACTGTAGGTATAATCACGTTGAGGGTTATGATTTGGTTTATAGGTTCAGGTTAGAAGTGTGTGTTTGTTTTCTTTGTAAATTACTTTGGGCGTCTGATTGAAGGTTATTGTGTGTATGAGTGGTTGGTAATAGCTATAAATAGACCCTAGCGTATAACCCAGTGTTCCTCATTAGCACCTTTACAATACAAGTCACATTCTCCTCTATACGATCACAAACCATTACTGTCATCGGCAATTTGACATTCGGTATTTGAGCATTCAGACCAGAGGAGCTGGGATCAAACCACCGACCCTGTGGTTCGCTGAGCACCCGCTCTACCGCCTCAGCCACAACCGCCCTTTATCTATCAAAAATAATTATATATATATATTATATAATCATCTTTTTGGTTCCATTATCATTTTATTATTTTCCATTATCCATTACTTCAAGTTAATTTCAGTCTGTGACTAGCAGCAGAAACAGCTGGTGTTGGAACCTTCTCAGCTGACGGGTCATTAATCCGACAGGTTATCATTTCACTTCCTTTGTGCTTTTATTGAGCTGTTATTACTGCAGACGAGGCTGTAATTGATGGCTTTACTATGGTTTACTAGGCAGTCGATGCTGAGATGACTCACGCGTCAGGTTTCACCGCGTGGCTTCTTCTTCCTGCTCGATGTCTTGTCGAGAACGAGCTCCTCCGACCTCAAGTCGTATTTAAATCCTGTTACAACTTGCAGGGTCATCTGCTGACATTGGGAAACTGAACCTGGCCGAAAACTGAACCTTCATCGTCACGGTTACCATAATAAACACATGAAATCTCACAATTTGTTTGGGTTATGCAAACGTTCCTTGTTATTTGGTTAGAATGATGTAGTTAGGGTTTTAAAAGTTCATTATGTAAGTTTTCACTATCTGCTGTAGTAATATTCCAAGTTTGAGCTATCATTTCCCTGTTAATTATCAATTCATTTTTATACCCAGCCTGTTTCCAGATAAGTGCTATGGGTTAACCTTTATGATGTTTAATTATTACGATTAAAGATATGATTAATAAATCAGAACTGTAAATGCAGTTTTTGACAGCTCTGTGTATTTGTGGAGCAGATTTAAATATCTATTTCTATGTGGACTGACGAGTAGATGAATACAAAGGTGTTTTAACCCATCGGGTCAATAGATGTCAAAGCACTAGAAGTAGAAATAGAAGGTGTAATTATGTTCATCACATATGGTGCAACGCAGCTTCCATAAAATCTGATGACTAATAACTGAGCTGCAGTCTGACATTCAGCCACAAAATGTTTTCACAAAGACAATTTTGTGCAAACAAGTGAACCTCGGACTTGAATCAGGATCAAAATGTGTTTTTGACCAGAGGAGAGCATGAGCGTAATCTGCAAAAACTTGTTTGTGTGCATGTGGGTTTGTACTGTGGTCTTATGTAACACTGCATGTCAGGCTTAGTGTACCTCCTCATGAACACACACACACACACACACACACATGCATGCATATACAGTACACTGATAATCTGGCTGTGATTATAGGGCAACAGGAAGTGTAGGGACTTTGTCGGCGAGGGAGATGCTGCACGTGACCGTTTGTCCACCGCTTCACCAAAGCAGAAAAAGAGGATATAGAGTTTTATTGATATGTTTCATTCAGGCCTGTTGTTCCAGCTAGAGAAAACAAAAGTTCCCCATCGTTCATTTCAAAAGAGAGCGGCTGAAGTTACATGTTGTACTTTTTTTTTTTTTTGAAATTCTCTTTTTATTTAGAAAGGCACATTTCCATCACATACATTAAATACAGCTTTAGTCTGTCAAATACTGCCTTTCTTGGGGTTTTGTTTTATGGACCTAAACTACTCCATGTAGGAACAATAACAGAGGTAAAGAGAACACAACCGGTGAGCGCACTTCACATCAAAAAAAAAAGAAAAAAAAAAGGAGGATCACACAAAACACAAGTATATTCAAATAAGATCAGATCTAACTGGTTTTACATACTCAGTCCATTTGGTCCAGGTCTTATAAAAAATGTCTTTCTCAACCTTGAGGGAAAAAGAGATCTTAAACATAAATCTCATACACAATTTCAATCCATTCATCAATGGTAGGAGGGGCCACTTTTAACCATTTCCTCGTGACACATTTCTTACTAGCTGCCAACATTATAGCGAGAAGTTTGACATGTTGTACTTTGAATAAAGGTTATTGTAATTTTTGTCATGTAGATATATCGTTTGTACTTTTATTTTGAAGGCTAATGTCGATTATCCGAACAGTTTCATCTTTATCTAACGTTGGCCTCCGTGGGCCTCTGGACACTGATGGCAGCATTCTCACGACTACATCACCTAATCGCCACGGTAACCATGTCCCAGTGCGTCGCCTCCATCAGCTGAGGATCCTCGTGTCAGCAGCAGAACATCAGCAGGAGCCTGAGTGTCATGCCGTGCATGTGCAGACTCCTAATGAGCATCATCATCCGCAGTTTAGTGATGCTAACAAAATGGTGACCCTGTCTTTAGAATAAAATGGTTCTGGATCGTAAATCAATCCCGAGACAACCCCCCCCCCTGGGCTCAGACGCACCTCCATTCCGCGATGTCGTGCGTGCTCACATGAGTTATTCCTCACGGCGAACACACAATGTACCGATGCTGCGTCAGAGCTGGGAGCACGCCAGCCGTTTGAATTAGTCATTTGAATTAGTCGTCTGTTGTCGTCCCAGCGCCTCAGGTTCAATGTGCGACAAGTTTCCCTTATATAAGCCGTCAGAGTTTCTGATCCTCCATGCGTATTAATTCAAGTTGTAACGTGGCATGAAAGGTCAGTATATTATGTAATTGTATGTGCTGGAATGTGTGTGCGTGCGTGTGCTTTTATTTTCGGTATTGCTCGGAGCACACGTGGATATCTCATGGTGCACTGCTCCTCCGTTCCCCGGTTCTGTTCTTCTGTTCCCTGATGATCCAATATCCCTCCACTTGACTGCCTGACTTCAAAATGCAACCGGATTAGAACAAGACTCTCACACCTCTGATCAACCCGCACTTCCTTATTGAACTTCTGGTTTTCCTAAGCCGCAACTTCTACTCATTGTGTTTTTAAATTTTATTTCATAGGCCTTGCTGTGTCCTGTCGTTGTGGTCGAGGTGAAGGTGGCTCCACTTCTAACTCAAGGTTGAAATCACACTGTTTATTTTCTCTCTTTCTTCGAGCTCTGTCCTGAGAAGCCGTTAGAAACACACAATGAAGCAGCCTGGACAAATGAAACGAAAACCACCTTGAGAAAGCTGAGGTTCGTTCAAGATCCAGCAGCACAGAGACGGAGACCCTCCTGTACTCTGATTGGACGTCAGCTCGTCAAATCACGTCCCGGGGAGACGACCGTGTGTTGTTTGTGTTCAGAGGCTGAACGAGATGAAAAGTGTCATATTTAAGTGAATCCCTGACCCCACACACACCAGTGTTAATTTTGGCAGCTATTTTTGATTTAGTCTTAGCCTTTTGACGAAAATGCATATTAGTTTTAGTCTAGTTTTAGTCATTTTTATCCTTCTTAGTTTTAGTCTAGTTTTAGTCGACGAAAACAAATTACATTTTAGTCTAGTTTTAGTCGACGAAAACAAATTACATTTTAGTCTAGTTTTAGTCACATTTAATAGCCACATTAAACTCCTTATCTTCCCTTCTCAGGTCCAGAGACCCCCTGTGTTGTGTCTACAACTGCGTACTAGTCTAGCTTGCAGTACTTAGGTTGTCCATTAGATGTCCCTCCTATAGGTCTATAGCAGGGGTCGGCAACCTTTACTATCAAAAGAGCCATTTTGCCCCCTCTTCCCCCAAATAAAATTTGTCTGGAGCCGCAAAACATATTTGATAACAAAGCTGATCAAATTTTATATAAAGTTATACTATACTAATCTGTAGATTATTGCATTTATGAAATTATAGAACAACAATAAAGAAAACTGTTGACATTTTATTTATTTTTACCTGTTACAACAAAGGGAAACACCAAATGCTTATGAAGAGGAGAAGAAAATACACAGGCAAGTGTAGGCCTACTTTGAAATAAATTAAACGCAGAACTATGTAGGGTTATTTGAGTCATCCCCATATTTGTGGGAAATGTATGAAATAAGAAGTACCCTATTTTGAAATAAATAAAAACATATCTCGTTTCGTCTCGTCTCGTTAACGAAAATTAAAATAGATTTCGTCATAGTTTTTATTTTCAAAGATCCATTTCGTTACGTCTTCGTCTCGTCTTAGTCATGGAAAAAGGGGCGTTAACGAATATTTTTCGTTATCGTTGTCGTCAACGAAATTAACACTGACACACACACAGGCGGGGGTGTGTGTGTGAAGGTATAGTTGTGTGTCTGTTAAGGTGTGACTTATAGGCTGCATCCTAACTGTGTTGGAGAGGAAACAGGGTTATGTATGGTGAGGATGTTGTGTCAGTCAGCTGAGTTCTTCCAACAAAAGGATAAACAGAGTCCGACACAGCAGAAGTCACGTGAGAGTTCAGGTGACCTCAGGATCGACTTCTGCACGACATGAAGAGACAGTGGATCACATGCTGTCATCAGGTCTGTGTCCAGCTGAGCCCTGGATGGAAATGTCTGCTGTAAGCAAAAACTAAGAGAAGGAAGTAGTTAGCAGGTAAAGTTCCAGTGTTCGACTTTGTTAACACGTTATTTCCCGTTTTGCTGGCGTCACCTCACGAAACATCCTTAGATTTTAGATTTAGATTCAACTTTATTGTCATTGCACTGTACAAGTGCAATGACAAATATATAACCACAATCTCTATGAAGAGCCACATGCTAAGGTTTAACATAATGAAACAAATATATAACCACAATCTCTATGAAGAGCCACATGCTAAGGTTTAACATACAAGTCATCTAGAGGTTTTAAATAAATGTTCATTTTTGGATATACAGTCAAATCAAATGGTTTTGTTGTGTATGTGCTAAGGAGAGCAAGATGCAAAGTGAAAACTGATGGTAGAGCTGTAACACAACACACACAATGCTACACAGCACTGCTAATGGTACGAGTTAGAGATCTATAAGGTGCTCTCCTGCTTCAATGTGCTGGTGCCACAGCTGAAGTCCTGCTCATGCAGTTTAGCGTCTAACCAGAAGTGCAAGAAAGGCAGTAAAAGTGCAGAGTATTGTGCATATTAAAGTGAAAATGTAAATATATAAGATCTGTACAGTAAGAAATATATATGGAATTTAACAGTATTAACAGGAATTGTAAGATATAAGGACGATGAATACACTATGAGCAGGATAAAAATATAAATATATATAAATATGAATACACTATAGAAGTTGGTGGAAATGACAGGTTTCCGAGCGGCGTCTCACGTCCACGCCTGCGACAGAGGACGCAGTGAGGTGACCAGACGCTTATCTCACCGTCAGGCTGTAATATTTACATTACAGTGAGTAATCAGATAAGCTGCCGGACGCCCTCTGGTCGGCTGATCCCTAAAATAGAACAAGATCACAGGGAAAATGTTGTGTGTACAAGAGAGTACGTGTGAGACGTGTCAGAGCTCGACGACAACAGGAAACAAACACAGAGTCTGAGCAGGAAAAATAGAAAAGCTTCATTTAACGTGTTCGAATAACTTCGATATCAATTCATTGTTTATTTCCTTTTACTGGAACAAGGTGTATTTCAGATTTACCCAAATGACCACGTCATGTTTTTGACCATGAGGCCTCTTACTGGAACTTTGGACTGGTTGGCGCCAACTCCAGCGTGAGAGGATCATGCATCCAGGAGATCATTGTGAGAAACGTGGTAGAATGATGAGTGATGTTTAAAGCAACTGTCACTTTCACAGCTTTTCATTTCCATAGCTTGAGAAGGTGAGTCAGCGGCGTGGGAAACACCTGAGCCCGGTTTGATCCATCTCCTCTTTGTTATCACAGCACATAATCCACAGAGCAGGTTTGAATGACTTTACAGATTCCTGCTGTGATGACTACGTGTTTGTTGGGATTTTGTTTCTTCTGCCAAGATGAGCATTGGTGTTTGTTACCCAGCAGGTTAATGCAAAAACTACCAGACAGATTGAAACATCTGGATCAAGATCCGGATCTAGGAGTTATTTGATCACATCGTAGAATTAAATGAAAGTCCAATTCCAGACAGAAACTGAATCTGCTTTTCCTCTGTGTGTGACTGATGTGTTATCTCGGACCTGTGAACTCTCTCACCTCTGCTTCCTCTGTATGAGCTGGTTCGGTCTGTAAACAACAGCACATGTGACTGTGAGATCATCGTTTGTGTGCGAAGCGAGCAGAGTGTACACCACTGTGTCAACGTGCGTTACTATCTCGATAATGTTCCCTCATAGTAACCACTGAAATACAGATCCACTGACTCCAGTCCAGATTTGTGTGTCGGTCACTCTCTTTCCACTGGCTCGAGTTCGCAATGCTCCGATCACGAGTCTGACCACAAACACATTCAACACACACACACAAGTCCATTTGTGGAAAAAAACAACACATTTGAGAAGGATTTTTTTTAATACTTTTACTGATTTCCCAGAGAATATTTCATGGCTCTTGATGTGAAGTACAAGAGAACAAGCTCCCGCTCGGTTTAAAGGTCAGGCTGGCTCGCACCTTGTTGGATTTCCATGTTAACGAGGTGGGAGGAGCTTCTCTGCAGAGGAGATGGTTTCACTCTGAGCTGATCATCTGTTTCTTCACATTGTGATAACGCTCCCTTAAAATAACCACATTACACTCTGGGTTTTTGTCCGTCATTCACTTTCCACCGGCTCAAGATAGCAATGCAACAAATACATCTGATGCATCTGTAGCACTGACACATTCATTCTCATCTCGGCCAATGATTATAAGACTGAAAATAATTGTGTGTTGTCTCCAAAAACAACAACATTTAGTATTGACATGCATTTTATTTAAATAACAATAGTTTTACTTTGGTGTTCAAGTTAATAATCATTATAATTTAATACCTGATTTACACTATAATATTTATCTGATCTTTGATTAGAACATAAACGTTACAAGATCACGTGCCACTACAATCACAGATAAGATAAGATAAAACTTTATTGATCCACACAATCAGTTGTAACAGCGACAGTCAGGTCAGAACGAGGTAGACGAGAGAATAGAAATATAAAAATGCAATAAAATAAAAATAAAAAAGCCGACTTTGTACACAATGTACAGTGTGAAGTATAACTGCCCACTACAGCAGTTTCCTAACAGCACTACGATCTCCTTTCACTCAACACTTTCATCCAGCCGCATCCAACGCATCAAGATAATACGTATTTCCCTCCTTCCTCCCTTCCTTCCTTCCCTTCTTCTTCAACACTCTCCTTATCGCTGTCCTCCTCCTGTTCTCTTCTTCACTTGCTCTTTCCTTGAGTTAGATGATCATAGATCAGTCATCGCTGTAGGACGGCAAAAGACTTTCTCATACAGTGACTGATATATGAACAGTTTCTGAGATTTCACATGCAGCCTTCTCGTCCCTACTGTAACATACACACACAGACACACACACACGCACACACACACACAAACACACACACACACACACACACTGTGAGAGCTCCAGCTGTCCTCTTCCTGACTGCTCTTCTATCTATAGGACGTGACTCAGCCTCTATTCCTGGGACAGTGGGACCGAGCCGCTCAGCCATGGTGAGCGTTGACAGTCACAGTTCGATTCCCTGGTCGTACCACTGGAGGCCTCGGCCACTGGAGCAGGAGAGACTTCTATACATGCTCACACAGCTCCATGAGAGGGTCCACAGCCGCCATGTTCACTCTCATGAAAGTTCTTCTCTGGTTCTTTGACTTGAACTTTTAAATAAATATGTTCCATTTAGACTTTAGACGACCGAGTCTCTTTCTGCTTTATTCCTCTGCTCCTTTATAGAAATGATAGTTACATAATCAGGTGTCCTAGATGGGCGGATTTAGTACATTTCCATGATAAGACACAGAGTTGTGTTCATTTGTTCAACAGTGGCAGCTGTTAATCATGAATTTATGAATTAAGTATCAAATTAATAATTGTTCTATTGACCCATTCATACATTTATAAATTCAATGTAAGACCTTTTTTTAATAGAAGTTTATTTTTTGGAAGAAAAGAACTGACTTGCAAATATGATAATGAATGAAAATGATTTAGCATGATAATGACATGTCCAATTCAAAATTGATAGTTATTAATAATATGACTCATATGGAAACCATCTTTGAGTAAAATGTAACGTGTAGTCGGGTCCATGTCCCTTCTGCTAACATGGATGAGGGTTTATCTATCCCAGCCACCAGGGGGCCACCAAGACGTTCTGGCTTCACTTTCGCTGAGTCATAATATCATCCATCGTTTTAAAGAACCTGTGGTAAATACTCTCTGTTCAGAAAACCTCATTTATCTTCATTTAATCCTAGAAATGACTTTGTTTGTCTTGAGGTCGCTCACTGGACTTTTTAGAAATTGTTCAATTTCAATTGAACAATAATCACAGACACAACAGAACACGGGATGACGACAACACACTGTGCTCTGCCTCTCGTCCCATCTGTGTGTCAGCACTATCCAGGCTGCAGGAGATCTGTTTCCATGCCAACCATCTGTTAGCTCGTATCCTTCAGTTTGCCCTCACCCCCCCCCCCCCCATAACATGAACATGTGAGGCTGCTGCTGTGGAGCCGAATCATGTTGTCATAGGAAAAACCAGCTGATTTATTAGTCAATGACAAAAGGCGGCTAGTTTTGGAGGAGGAAACAAACAGTTTTTAGACTAACAATAACAATAATTATAATAATGATGTCTATCAAATGTGGATCTGAAGAAGTCGTCCACCCTGAGTCTGGATCCAGAGCTTTCTACCAGTTAATGAGGAGTTGTTTCGCTCATTTTAGGAACTGCTGCTTTCTCTTTACTTTTTATGTAAAATGTCCTGAGATACAGTATATTATGATTTTGCGCTACACAAATAACATTTAATTAAACATTTTTAAAAACATTTTAGATGAAAGCACACAAGTCAATATACATATACAACTTCCTTTCAGACATGGACTGAACTCTGTACTTTTATAGATAAAACCAACATGATTATACAAAGTTCATCACCACCGGGTTTAAGAGTTCAGACTTCCACTTGGTCGCCTCCCGGTAGAATCTCCCTGTGTCCGAGCCGTCTGGAGGAAAGCATCGAGCGAGATGTATGAGGGGGGGGCGGAGCTTCCAGGAACAGAGCAGCATCAGAGAACATTACCAGTTAACTGTCCGTCAATACCCGACTGGACATGACGTCTCTCTCTCTCTTTCTCTCTCTCTCTCTCTCTCTCTCTCTCCCTCTCTCTCTCTCTCTCTCTCTCTCTCTCTCTCTCTCTCTCTGATTCAAACTTTACCGCTCTCATTCAAAGCATCAGACCAAACACGTTCATTTCTTTTTGTCTTTTTCATTTTTCTCTGTTTGTGTGCTTTGCTTTTTTGTCCTTGTGATCCATGTTGGTTTCTTTTCATTCTCTCTCTCTCTCTCTCTCTCTCTCTCTCTCTCTCTCTCTCTCTCTCTCTCTCTCTCTCTCTCTCTCTCTCTCTCTCTCTCTCTCTCTCTCTGATTCAAACTTTACCGCTCTCATTCAAAGCATCAGACCAAACACGTTCATTTCTTTTTGTCTTTTTCATTTTTCTCTGTTTGTGTGCTTTGCTTTTTTGTCCTTGTGATCCATGTTGGTTTCTTTTCATTCTCTCTCTCTCTCTCTCTCTCTCTCTCTCTCTCTCTCTCTCTCTCTCTCTCTCTCTCTCTCTCTTCTCTCTCTCTCTCTCTCTCTCTCTCAAGTCCAGCGCTGCAACAACAGGAAGAGGCAGCGCTGCCACAGTTTGTATTTAAGTGTTGTTCTCACTGTGTTGATCGATCCCACTCACTGTTCACTGTCCGTCAGAGTCATACATTCTCATATTAGTATATTTGGTCCATGTGGTTGTTCCGTCTTTCTCTTCATCTATGTTTTAATTTATCACTTATTGGCCAATAACAGTCAGATTGTTCATAGCTCTCATGACAGCGTGCCCTCGGTTTGAATCCGTCTGAAGTTAGTGATGTTGCCGCTGCCTTGTTGGCACCGGGCCAGGACGTTCAGCGAGTTACGAGAAACTATTCAGCACTGATGATGCAGATCTTTACGTTCAAAGAGCTGCAGATTCTGTTTGACACTCGCCGAAAATCCGATCGACCCTGATTCAGCTCCGGCTGAACGGAGCGAGCGTTCAGAAGTATGTGGAACTCATTCATGGTTAATTCAAGTTTTGTTATTTCAAGCTGCACAGTGTAGCCAGGCAGGTTGGTGCTGTCTGAAGAATGGAGTATTGAACCGGTGCCAGCTTTACGTTAGCAGCAGGCGAACGTTGGAGAACCCACTGACGGAACTGGTTTGTGGTTGGAAGCTTCCAACGTGAAGGTCTGTGTTTGTTTACAGGCAATTATGGGCAGGATGATAACAGGATTCCCACCTGAAAGATTGTATCATATTCATTCTCAGGTCAGGCATTCTCATTCTCTTGTTTGGAATCTCTTGTTTATTAATGTGTTTGAATTGATTTTTAACAAAACGATGTCATCCTCAGGTGTCAACAATTAAAACAATCCGAAACTAAATATCAGACTTCTGTGATCAAATCACTCATCACTGATGCAATGTAAAAAGAAGATTTTAAAACCAAAAACATTTATTGCAACTGTTCAGACGTAATTTATTTTAAATTGTTTAATTTTGTGTAGTTTATTTTTTTATCTAGATTAATAGAGTTCAGCTTTAAAGTATGTTTTGTGTTGTGACTGCGATTTATCACAGAATTAATTTAAATAAATTCTCCGAAATATGAAGGCTTGTACAGCGGCTTGAATCTGAACCTGCAGCGGCTGCAGGTTTGAGTCCGAGCCGGCCCGGCTGCTGCGTGTCGTTCCACATTTCACATTTCACGTCATGTCTAAGAAATAAATAAATAAAGAAGTGTATTCACGGTGCTAGGAAACAAAGTGTTTGCATTTAATTTGAGATTTCGTAATATAAGCTCTTGCTGGCTTGCAGCACAGTGACTCCCCTGCCCGTCCTGCACCACTGACCCTGACTCACACTCATCACTGACAAGGTGCAGTCATCATGTCCTGTTCCTTGTTGTGACTCACTTCTTATCAGCTCGTTCATTCACGCTCGATTTCGCTTCAGCTGCTTTTTCTGCGAAACTGGAATAACAGAATTCCAGTGAACATTAAGAGTTCAAGATTCTTTGGTAACACAATGCTTGGGTTAATGTTGACTGGCAAGAGGTTTATTCATTAGGTTTCATACAGGTGTGTAGCTCTGTTTTAACACTTTATTGCTGGAGCAACACAATCATCACCCTGTGAAGTTTGACATCACGTCCAAGTCGCTCACAAAATGAGGCCGACCACAAACCTGTTCCGTCAGGCAGAGTTCACCCTGGACAGGTCGACGGCATATAACAGAATCTTATAGAGACAAACAGTCATTCACATTTCACATATGATCAGTTAAGCGTCTCCAATTCATTTTAAAACCCACGTGCATGTTTTTGGCGTGCGGGAGGAACCCGGAACTAAAATAATACATAAAATAAAGAGCAGTCACTCCACAAAGACGTACAAATCTCCAACAGTTATAAATGTAGACACATTCACGATAGACTGAAGGTGAGTTGGTCAAACTTTGTCCAGTGCTGGTGTGAGACCAGTTCTAACCACAAGGTGTGAACACGGTCGGGTGAAGCCCATCAAAGCCGAGCTCCACCTCCTTCAGGATCCTTGCATTGTCCACATCTGCTTGGAGACCCGGCCTCATGCTGACCGGACACATGGAGGCTGGAGGCTCCTTTTCTCTCACTTGATTAAAGAGTTGTGTCCGTCACACTCGCAGCAGGACTCGGAGGAGACAATAGATCCTCTGGCGTCCGTTGGAACGGTGGTGAATCCAGACTGACCTCGGCCGTGTTCCGCTGCAGAAGAGGAACCTAGAAAGTTCACCCATCAAGCCCACACAGGGGGGGCTGATGATTAAACAGGATTATCACATGACCACAATACGTTCCCACATGTCCACACCGTGAAAAACACAGCGTCTCTTCCTCTTTTGAACTCCGGAGAGGTCGTGACACCCCCGCTCCCAGGAACCCGTGACTGAAACTGGGTGGCTTCGGCTGCCAAGCTAAATTAAGAAATGACCCTTTAACCCTTCGTTTGCCGGGGGGGGGGTGCCCTCACAGCGACAAGCAAAAACAGGGTATAAAAAGAAAACCAGGAGAAAGGAGTTAAATAAAGATGTTAGAGGGGAGATGTGGAATGAGGGAGGAGTTGGCATTGGTGATAAGAGAAGAGAGGAGAAGGGGAAGGCAGTTGATGAATCTGACAGGAGGAGGAAGGGGAGGAGAGGTGACGGGGGGGTGAAAGAACAGGGGAGGAGGTGGTGATGCGTGACGTGGAAGAAGAGCAAGAGAGGGGTCCGGATAAATGAGAGGGTGGAGGAGAGGAGGTAAAGGTGCAGTGAGGAAGGAAGAGAGGGTTCAGGTGATAAATCTGTTTGCTCCCATGTTCTCATCAAGTCCAGAGTTTGTTTCAGATATCTTCTCCTTCAATGGAAACTACAGGGTCGGCTTTTCTTTACAGTCAAATTTAAAATACCTGATGTAAACTCCACCCTAATGAAACCTCGTCAGATTCTTATTAGGATCCGCACCAAGTTACTCACAAGCATCAATATCAGTCCTGTAAACATGTCCTTATCTCTAAATGTTAAAGAAAGTAAAAAACAAAAGATCCTGATCATCCACCTGATCCAGATCTGCAAAGTTTGGTTTTCATAATTGTGTCATCTAGAAAAAAGGAAACCATCAACTGTAACTCAGCAGGTTACAAGTGTCATGACTAGGGTTGCAAAATTCCGGGAATTTTCAAAGTTGGAAACTTTCCATGGGAATTAACGGGAATATACGGGAATTAACGGGAATTAACGGGAATATACGGGAATTAACAGGAATTAATGGGAATTAACGGGAATTAATGGGAATAAACTGGAAATGTTGTGGATAATTTATACTAACTGTATTTACCTTTTCATATACAGACATAAATATAAACATTTTGTTTTGTCATAGGCTGATTTGAGCCCTGAGGAAACTTTGGGCACTTGACTATATGCTTCTGCATCGTTGTGTCATTCTTAACATAGGTCTTTGCACAGTATTTGCAAATGTACACAGCCTTTCCTTCTACATTGGATGGGGTGAAATGTCTCCACACATGAGAGAGTGCACGTGGCATTGTTCTGTAGAATAAGATGAGAAAAAAGTTTGTAAAAAAACACTTATGCAATGCCAGAGATATAAATAATTGGAATAGTCTGTAAACATATTTAACAATTGATGGATAAATGAATGGAAATAGGCTAGATGAACAGATGAACAATCCTCAATCAGCATGCTAACATATTTTCTCCAGTAATATCATTGAAACTTACCTGACTAGTCCTTCACTCTACAGCAGGCCTCAATAGCCCTGCTGTAGAGTGAAGGATGCTGGGAGTTATCTGTGCATGTGATGGAAGAATGCACAGTGGAGGCTTGAAACTCAACGTTCCATACATCTTTAAAATAGAGTTTTGAATGATGTTTTTATTGCTCAGCGTTTAATTTGCATAGTTTTTTTTTTTTTCAAAATTCCCGTGCTTAATATTCCCGTGGAAAGTTTCGGGAAAGTTTCCGGAAATTTACCGGAAACTTTCCACCCCTTTGCAACCCTAGTCATGACTCTTCTTTTTGATTATGGACATTCCTCAAATTCAAATGTCTCTCCCCATGTGTCTCTGTCTTTATTTCCTGCCTGTCTCCTGTTTTCTTGTGATCGTCGTCACTTGATCCTAACACGTGTCATCGGCTCCCTCCTGTATTTACATATCTGCTCCTGTTTGCCAGGTCATCTCGTCCCTGATCAGCTGACTCCGGCCTTTCCTCTCCTTTCAGTTTTGCTTTCATTGTTATTATCTGCTGAGCCTTTGTGACGAGAACCACTGACTGTGAATAAAGATGTTCTTGTCTTCATTATTTATCAATATAAACATTCAATAAATCTGAAAAAAATGATATGAACTCTTTATATTAGTTTTGACTTTATCCTGATTTTGTGTGGTTGAACTTTACGTCTTTATGACGTTAATATGAATCCTAGATGTTCAGCTTCCTTCTCTCGGTGACTTGGTGTTGCAGGACATGTGAACTTCATAAACTTGTATTAATCCAGTTTAATGTAGTTTATTACTTTGATTGTAGATAAGGAAATTGTGATTGTGGTGTTAAGGAGCTGTATTGCAGCTGGCCACCAAATCTGATCCTGCACAGTGGTTTGTAGCGTGAGATGGGATTTTGTTACCCTGAAGTTAGCGTCATAAAGTAATCCAGCAGGAATGTGCACTTGCAGGAATTTGCTAGACGAATCTCAGAAGGCGTTTCGTTGTGTTCTGGAAAGACACAAGCGACTTGGAACCTCATTGACCTTCAGGAGCTCAGGGTGGGGACACAGTGGGCTCATTCAAATCAATGTGAGGAAAGAAACAGAGTCAGAAACTGAGAGACTCACGGTCAAGAAAGAGGACAAGCTCGAGTAAGAGGGGAAGCAGAAGGGGAGCGGTCGAGCAAAGTGACCCGACAAGCAGAAGGTGAAGTGGAGCCTTGATCAGCCTCGATCAGGGATCAACACATTCCACAGGCCATGTGTTGATCCCTGAGAGAGAGAAGGAGGTACGGAAGGGAAGAGAGAGACTGAGAGAATGTAAAGAAAACCAACATGGATCACAAGGACAAAAAAGCAAAGCACACAAACAGAGAAAAATGAAAAAGACAAAAAGAAATGAACGTGTTTGGTCTGATGCTTTGAATGAGAGCGGTAAAGTTTGAATCAGAGAGAAGAGAGAGAGAGAGAGAGAGAGAGAGAGAGAGAGAGAGAGAGAGAGAGAGAGAGAGAGAGAGAGAGAGAGAGAGAGAGAGAGAGAGAGAGAGAGAGAGAGAGAGAGAGAGAGAGAGAATGTAAAGAAACCAACATGGATCACAAGGACAAAAAAGCAAAGCACACAAACAGAGAAAAATGAAAAAGACAAAAAGAAATGAACGTGTTTGGTCTGATGCTTTGAATGAGAGCGGTAAAGTTTGAATCAGAGAGAAAGAGAGAGAGAGAGAGAGAGAGAGAGAGAGAGAGAGAGAGAGAGAGAGAATGTATAGAAACCAACATGGATCACAAGAACAAAAAAACAAAGCACACAAACAGAGAAAAATGAAAAGACAAAAAGAAATTAGCATGTTTGGTCTGATGCTTTGAATGAGAGCGGTAAAGTTTGAAAGAGAGAGAGAGGGAGAGAGAGAGAGAGAGAGAGAGAGAGAGAGAGAGAGAGAGAGAGAGAGAGAGAGAGAGAGAGAGAGACAATGTAAAGAAACCAACATGGATCACAAGGACAAAAAAGCAAAGCACACAAACAGAGAAATGTGAAAAAGACAAAAAGAAATGAACGTGTTTGGTCTGATGCTTTGAATGAGAGCGGTAAAGTTTGAAAGAGAGAGAGAGGGAGAGAGAGAGAGAGAGAGAGAGAGAGAGAATGTAAAGAAACCAACATGGATCACAAGGACAAAAAAGCAAAGCACACAAACAGAGAAAAATGAAAAAGACAAAAAGAAATGAACGTGTTTGGTCTGATGCTTTGAATGAGAGCGGTAAAGTTTGAAAGAGAGAGAGAGAGAGAGAGAGAGAGAGAGAGAGAGAGAGAGAGAGAGAGAGAGAGAGAGACAATGTAAAGAAACCAACATGGATAACAAGGACAAAAAAGCAAAGCACACAAACAGAGAAAAATTAAAAAGACTGAGAGAAATGAACGTGTTTGGTCTGATGCTTTGAATGAGAGCGGTAAAGTTTGAAAGAGAGAGAGAGGGAGAGAGAGAGAGAGAGAGAGAGAGAGAGAGAGAGAGAGAGAGAGAGAGAGAGAGAGAGAGAGAGAGAGAGACCATGTAAAGAAACGAACATGGATCACAAGGACAAAAAAGCAAAGCACACAAACAGAGAAAAATGAAAAAGACAAAAAGAAATGAACGTGTTTGGTCTGATGCTTTGAATGAGAGCGGTAAAGTTTGAATCAGAGAGAAAGAGAGAGAGAGAGAGAGAGAGAGAGAGAGAGAGAGAGAGAGAGAGAGAGAGAGAGAGAGAGAATGTATAGAAACCAACATGGATCACAAGAACAAAAAAACAAAGCACACAAACAGAGAAAAATGAAAAGACAAAAAGAAATTAGCATGTTTGGTCTGATGCTTTGAATGAGAGCGGTAAAGTTTGAAAGAGAGAGAGAGGGAGAGAGAGAGAGAGAGAGAGAGAGAGAGAGAGAGAGAGAGAGAGAGAGAGAGAGAGAGAGAGAGAGAGAGAGAGAGAGAGAGAGAGAGACAATGTAAAGAAACCAACATGGATCACAAGGACAAAAAAGCAAAGCACACAAACAGAGAAATGTGAAAAAGACAAAAAGAATGAACGTGTTTGGTCTGATGCTTTGAATGAGAGCGGTAAAGTTTGAATCAGAGAGAGAGAGAGAGAGAGAGAGAGAGAGAGAGAGAGAGAGAGAGAGAGAGAGAGAGAGAGAAAGCCGCCAGAATGTGTTTTTCCCCCCAAAAAGCTTTGCGGAGATTAGATGTCTGTTTTTAAGGAGAAAAAAATAAGTGACTTAGTGCGCTTAATGCTTAATGAGCGAGTTGCAGAACAGGATCTCAGCCGAGCGGATAATGCTTCGCTAAGGAGACGCTGATTGGCCTGCGAGCTAAGTCCACCAGCAGCCACACGGCAATAATGAGGTCTTTTGTTGAGTAAAGGGTCCCAGACACAAGACGCACACACAAGAGGACACATCTGCAAATATGGCAGGAATTCAGTTTAATGCCGGACTTAAAATGCTTCCTTATACATATTAGGGGTTTTAGTTTGTCGTGGTTCGAATTGAAATAGTTTGCAGTAAACTAAAAAAAGGGATATTCTGCACAGGTGTAGACACAGAACATATCGGTCTTTGTGGTGGTGTAAAAAGAAATACACATTCCATAAAAACTTTCCTTCTCCTTTTACATTTCTTTTCTTGTGAGGATTAAAACAAACCAGATGTTAGATACTCATCACTCGTGCTATCACGGATGGGTTAACACGTGTCCCTCCCCAAAGACCCTGTCCTCACATGCAAATATCACTTATATCAGTTATATCGTTATCTTTAATCTATAATAGCTCCTGTAGTTTATCTCTACCTTCTAATTCCACATCTGTCCGGATCACACACGTGAACCGAAATGAAGCAAATCCACGGTTATTCGATGACAAACCTTTACTTTAAGAAACCGAATCCTGTTCATTATAGATGTGCAACAGCTTCATTGCAGATAAACCAGTTGAACACGAAGTTGCCTGTGTTTGCTACTGTTTGAACTTTCCTTGGCTCTGTTTCATCACAGGATAATAAAGATAAGAACTTCACTGTATCTAACACGACGGGTTACACACCAGACTCGAGACACACCCTCAGTACCTGTCTGGAAAAACCAGGAGCGTTCTACACAGGGAGAGAGCAACAGACCCAGGAGAATGTTGCTCTCTTTGCAAAACAAAGCTCCTGCCATGGTAACAGATCGACTTTCTGCCTCAGACTCGGCACCGACGATTATTTCCATGGCAACATTATCAAAAGTTGCATGGCAACAATCATAATCGCGGCAGAGATGTCTCAATACTCACGCTTCTCCTTTCCTCCTTGTTTCATTTCAGTCTGTGCAGACAGAATATTAAAGTCAGAGGTTTAACATCACTGGAATCACTTTTTATTGTTGTGGAAAAAGAACATTTTCCTGCAGGCTGTTATGAAACCATAATAAAAAAGACTGACCTTTGCTTTGCTGCTCAGACAAAACAAACAAATATTTAATAGAATAGAAAGATAAAACTGCAACAATAAACATAAGACCAGTCAATAGAGATCTTCTTCAAGTTT